>NW_017198963.1:0-7503 GCF_001704415.2 Capra hircus | reverse complement strand
ACTTTTTTAAGCTTACCGATAATTTGTTTGTTTGTTTGTTTGTCTTCTGGTAAGCTGGTACCAGATGGAATTTAGTCTCCTCTCTAGGTTAAGAGAACAAAGTTTTCTTAGAATGCAATTTTTGATAACAGACTATGGATTTCTTTACCTTTCATTGATTTATAATTGTTTTCATCATCTGTTTTTTTACTTCGGTAAAGTAAATAAGCCTTATTTAAGATTTTGGTACATGTAGGATGGACTAAGCTTTCCCCACTCTTGCAAGTTCCCTTAACCCTTCAGATTCTTCTCGTGGGACCAAGATCTCACTTTCCTCCAGAGGGACAATCCAAGCTTTTTATTAGTTGATCTGCCCCTGACATCAGAGTCCATTTGAGCACGAGTTGGCCTATAATTTAGGCATGAAACTATGACTACATAAAGAAAAGGTGACTTTATGATTCAGGGATGGCCATGATATGCCTTGCACTTCAGAGAAAATGGGTTAAAATGATTTTTTTTCTTCAAAACTGCACAGCCAGTTCTTTCAGCATATGCAATTGAAAACATCTAGTCATTAGGTCAGTTTTCATTCCAATCCCAAAGAAAGGCAATGACAAAGAATATTCAAGCTGCTGCACAATTGCACTCATCTCACACACTAGTAAAGTAATGCTCAAAATTCTCCAAGTTCACATGAACTGTGAACTTCCAAATGTTCAAGAGGGATTTAAAACATGCAGAGAAACCAGAGATCAAACTGCCAACATCCACTGGATCATTGAAAAAGCAAGAGAGTTCCAGAAAAAAAGACATCTATTTCTGCTTTATTGACTATGCCAAAGCCTTTGACTGTGTGGATCACAATAAACTGGGAAAAATTCTGAAAGAGATGGGAATACCAGACCACCTGACCTGTCTCTTGAGAAACCTGTATGCAGGTCAGGAAGAAACAGTTCGAACTGGACATGGAACAACAGACTGGTTCTAAATAGGAAAAGGAATATGTCAAGGCAGTGTATTGTCACCCTGCTTATTTAACTTATATGCAGAGTACATCATGAGAAACACTGGGCTGGAGGAAGCACACGCTGGAATCCAGATTGCTGGGAGAAATATCAAGAATCTCAGATATGCAGATGACACCACCCTTATGGCAGAAAGTGAAGAAGAACTAAAGAGTCTCCTGATGAAAGTGAAAGAGGAGAGTGAAAAAGTTAGCTTAAAGCTCAGCATTCAGAAAACTAAAATCATTGCATCCAGTCTCATCACTTCATGGCAAATAGATGGGAAAACATTGGAAACAGCAGCAGACTATTTTGGGGCTTGGAAATCACTGCAGGTGATGTCTGCCTCCATGAACTTAAAACGTATTTATGACTTGGAAGAAAAGTGATGACCAAACTAGACAGCATATTAAAAAGCCGAGACGTTGCTTTGCCAACAAAGATCCATCCAGTCAAGGCTATGGTTTTTCCATATGTCATGGATGGATATGAAAGATGTACTATAAAGAAAGTGACAGCTGAAAATTGGATGCTTTTGAACTGTGGTGTTGGAGAAGATGCTTGTAGGTCGCTTAGACTACAAGGAGACGCAACCACTCCATCCTAAAGGAAATCAGGTCTGAATATACATTGGAAGGACTAATACTGAACCTGAAACTCCAATACTTTGGCCACTTGATGTGAAGAGCTGACTCACTTGGAAGTTGCTTTGATTTGCCTGTGAGTGTGGGAGCCCTCCCTGGGGCAAAGGGCCTCAGGGGTCATTGCCACTGAATCACGACCTCCAAGCAAGCGCATTCCAGCTGTGTGACATTCAGGAAGCAGGAGACTGGGAAAACTATCTTCCTTAGAGGAAGGAAAGTCATCCACAGAGAGTGTGTTTTCAGGCCTCTCTTTGCAGCAAGTGTTTTGCTTCTCAGACATCAGAGCTGCAGGCTTGCTCTGAGGGCCTCAATTGCAGAGTCAGGGCTGTGTGTCTCACTGCACTTTCCAAGCATTGCAGACACATTCCTAGGTTGGAGCAGTGCTTCCCATGAGAAAGAAGCCTCGGGAGTGTGTCTGAGCGGGCTGAGTGCCATGCTAGGGTCACCTAGTCGAGGGGCACCTTGCACATCCAATGGGCCCCAGGCGAGTAGCTATGGACCGGCCCTTCGGTTGAGACATCCCAAAGCAGGGAACAAAGCTAGCTCTGTCAGAAGGAGGAAAACAGCAATGGGATGGATTTTCAAGCAGTTGCTAAGTCACACCACGTTAGGGCTCCCCGGGAAAGAAATGCGAATTTTGGCCTCTAGGCCCAGTATCCAGATGTGTGCACAGGATATTTTCCCCCACAGGATTCCAAGAATGTTTCCAGACAGACCTAAGCTCACTAGCTCTCTCCTGCAGAGGAAATGAAATATTGTTGCTGAACCACGAAAAGATGCTGGGATTCTTGGCTTATGGAGGAGAAGAATTCAATCCAGGGCCCAAGACGAGGCCTTGATTGCTCAGAGCTTTTGTGCAATAGAGTTTTATTAAAGGAGTAAAGGAGATAGAGAAAGCTTCTGACAGAGACATCACAAGGGGCAGAAAGCGTACCCCCTTGCTAGTGTTAGTAATGGAGTTATATACTCTCCAATAAGTTATGACAACGAACAAAAGAATGTCTGGAGGTTGTAAAGACTCACTAGACCTACTCCCATAATTGACATTTTAAGATAACAGGATTAGCCAGAAGGTTTTTTCCAGAGACCGTCCTCAAGAAGGATGCATGATTGTTATATAATCCTAAGGAATGTAGAGGGAAAAACAGTTTGTCCTTCCTTCCTCCTTGAGAATTCTAGACCCCTCTCTCCTTGGGGACCCTTGAACTTCTTAGAAACCTGCCTTGGCAATGACTCTCTCAGAAACATGATTGAACAGCCGTTTGGAGCTTCCTTTGACTTTCCCTGGGAGGGAGGGAGCCCTCCCTGAGCACAGGGCCTCAGGGGCCATGGCCAATGAAAAATAATCTCCCAGCAAGTGCTTTTCAGCCCTGTGTGACTCTCAGCCCACAGGAGGCTGAGAAAACTCTCTTCCTTGGAGGAAGGAAAGGCAGCCCAAGAGTGTGTTTTCAGGCCTGTATCTTGCAGCAAGTGTTTGGCTTGTTAGACAGAAGACCTGCAGGCCTGTTCCAACAGACTCAATGCCAGAATCAGGGCCTTGTGTCTCCCTGCAGTTTCCTGGCCTTGCAAACACATTCCTAGGTGAGAGCAGTCCTGCCCATGGGGAAGCAGGCTGCGGGAGTGTGTCTGAGGGGGCCAGGTGTCATGCTGGGGTCACCTGGTCGAGGGCACCTTGCACCTCCAATGGACCCCAGGCAAGGAGTTGCAGGCCACCACCTTGCTTCTGAAATCCCCAAATGGGGAGCAAAGCTCGCTCTGTCAGAGGGAAGAAAACAGCAACAGGATGGATTTTCAAGCAGTTGCTAGGCTGTACTGCGTTAGGGCTCCAAGGAAGGAAAATGCGAATTTTAGCCCCTACGACTGGTATCCAGGTGGGCTCCCAGGATGATTTCCCGCAGGATCCAAGAACGTTCCAGACAGACCTGGGCTCACTAGCTCCCTCCTGCAGAGGAAACATGAGAGAACAGCTGTTTGGAGGTTGCTTTGACTTCCCCTGGGAGGGTAGGATCCCTCCCTGGGTGCAGGGCCTCAGGGGCCATTGCCGCTGAGAAATGCCCTCGAAGCCAGACCTTTGCAGCCTTGTATGACTCAGCACGGAGGAGACTGGAAAAGCTCTCTTCCTTGGAGGAAGGAAAGGCAGCCCCAGAGAGTGTGTTTTCACACCTGTATCTTGCAGCAAGTGTTTGGCGTCTCAGACGTCAGACCTCCAGGCCTGCTCCAACGGCCTCAGTTCCAGAGTCAGGGCCGTGTGTCTCCCTGCATTTTCTGAGCCTTGGGAACACATTCCTAGGTCAGAACAGTCCTGCCCATGGGGAAGGAGGCTGCGGGAGTGTGTCTGAGGGGGTCGGGTGCCATGCTGGGGTCAATAGACCCGGTACCTCCAATAGACCCCAGGACAACAGCGGTGGGGCTCCCCTGGCTTCCGAAATGCCAAAGCGAGAAGCAAAGCTAGCTCTATCAGAAGGGAAGAAAAGAGCAATCGGATGGATGTTCAGGCTGTTGCTGGGCCGCACCACTTCAGGGTCCCCCCCGAGAGGAACAGGCGCCCTGTGGCCCCTAGGTCCGATATGCAGGTTAACACACAGGGTGTGTCCCCATAGGAGCCAAGAATTTTCCTGACAGACCTAGGCTCACTAGAGCTCTCCTACAGGGCAAAAGGGGTAGAACAGACTGTGGATGTGACTCTGCCTTTCCCAGCGAGCATGGGGCCCTCCCTACGCCCCGGGGCTCCAGGGAAAATTGTCCCTTGAAAAATGACCTCCAAGAAGCGCTTTTCCAGCAGGCTGGGATGCAGAGTTCACAGGGATGCGGGGAAAGTGATCGTCCTTCAGGAAGAAGAGGCAGCCACCCAGTGTGTGTTTGCAAGCCTGTATTTGGAAGAAACTGGTTAGCTCCTTCAAGGGGAGACCTCCAGGTCTGCTCAGAGGACCGAAATTCCAGAGGCAGCACCATGCATCTCCCCTGTCCTTTCTGAGCCTTGGAAAGACATGCCTAGCTTATAGCGGTATTGCTCATGAAGAAGCAGGATGCAGGAATGTGTCAGACATGACTGGGGTGCCTTCCTGGGTTCAGCTCCGTGAGGGGCCTTTCCACTCAAAGTAGGTCCATGCCTCCTTGGGGAGGAAGTGGGGCCCGCTTGCCTCCAAATTGCCAAAGGCTGGAACAAAGCTAGTTCTATCAGAGGTAAGAAAAAGAGCAATTGGATGGATGTGGAAGCTGTTGCTGGGCCGCACTGCTTCAGGCCCCCCACCCCTCCGCCCCCGAGAGAAACAGGCGCCCTGTGGCCCCTAGGTCCTGGATGCAGTTTCACACATAGAATGTGTCCCCATAGGAGCCAAGAATTTTCCTGACAGACCTAGGCTCACTAGAGCTCTCCTACAGAGCAAAGGGGATGGGACAGATGTGTGGCTGTGGCTCTGCCTTTCCCTGGGAGTGTGGAGCCGCTCCTATGGCCCCGGGCTCCAGGGGAAGTTGCCCCTGAATAATGACCTCCAAGAAGCGCTTTTCCAACTGGCTGAGACGTGGAGTTCTCAGGATGCAGGGAAAGCGAGTGTCCTTCGGGGAAGCAAAGGCAGTCACCTGTTATCATGACTTACTAGAATAGTAGGTACCTTCTCCGGTTGGGCAGAGGCCTTCCCTACCTGATCTGAAAAAGAAAATGAAGTAGCTCGCTGATTTGAGAAATAATTCCCAGACTTGGGTTTCCAACCAGTATAGAATCCGACAATGGCCTGTCTTTGTAGCCGCGTTAATTAACAGGTATGTGAAGCTCTAAATATCAGTGGAAATTACATACAGCATATAGGCCCAGTGTTCTGGAATGGTGGAAAGAAACAACCAAACTCTTGAAGAGACACTTTCAAAATGGATCATAGAGACTGACTGTACGTGGATGGGCTTGCTTCCGGCAGACTTACTCATATTACGGGTAACCAGCACGTTCCCACAGTTGTTGTCCTTATGAAATTTTCTATGGGAGAACCCCCTCCCACAGTGAGGCAGGTGTTAGCAGATTTGCCACAAGTAAGGGGGTGGGATTTCACAGCAGATGGAACAATTAGGTAAGGTAATAAATCAGGTAACTAAGTTTGTATAAAAAAGAATATCATTCCCCCTTGAGGAACAGATTCATGAATTTGTGCTCAGTGATCAGGTGTGGCTCAATGACTGGAAACACAATTCCTTGGCCTGACATCGGAAAGGTCCTTATACTGTTGTTTTAGCCACAATTCTGAAAGAGATGGGAATACCAGACCACCTAACCTGCCTCTTGAGAAATCTGGATGAAGGTCAGGAAGCAACAGTTAGAGCAGGACATGGAACAACAGACTGGTTCCAAAAAGGAAAAGGAGTATGTCAAGGCTGTATATTGTCACCCTGTTTATTTAACTTCTATGCAGAGTACATCATGAAAAATGCTGGGATGGAAGATACATAAGCTGGAATCAAGATTGCCGGTAGAAATATCAATCAACTTAGATATGCAGATGACACCACCATTATGGCAGAACGTGAAGAGGAACGGGTATGTCGGGGAACTTCTTGAGTTGCAGCAAGGGTGTGAAGGACCCTTTGGAAGTTCCAGAGGTTAGGTGTGGTTAGTCTCGAGATGCCTCAGCGGAAATGGGCCTCATGTCGCCTGGAATGGAGAGGCTCCTGGATATTCCCGAGTTTCAGCAGGTGCTCTCGAGTTACGACGGGGATTCAGGGACCCGCTCTGGCGGCCGCAGGAAAGGCCAGTTATCATGCGTGTTGCTAGGGGGCCTCTCGTGATTCCTCTCCCGTCGATGCCGGGGCCTAAGACCTTGTGTGGAGTCGGGGCCGGAAGCTGAGGATTCCTCTCCAGTGCTGACATGGATTTTGGGGTACTTCTGGAGTCTCCACAAAGGAGTCAGGCCTCGTCTCGAGTGGGGGCATGAGCGTGCCCTTTCCTCCCATGCTGTAGCAGCAGTGTCACGCTTCCCCTTGCGTGGACCAAGGGATCTGTGGCTTTCCCTCGAGTCTTTCCCACGAGGCTTTCCCACAGGGCTGTCCCACGTGTCACGGTGGTGTGAGTCGATCCTCGGCGTGAAAGCCGAGGCAGTGCAGGGAAAACAGGTTCCTGTGGAACGGACTGAGATATCTGGGGGTCTTGGAATGGTGGCACGACCCTGCAGTTCCTCTCCCCTTTCCTTTGGAGAGCGCCTCCTCTTGAGATGCGATGGGAATGCCGGGAATTCTTTCCCGACCAAGCAGGGAAAGGATCGTCCTCTCGAGCTACGAGCCGGAAACGGAGCTCCTCTGGATGTGGCCGGGACCCTCGTGCTTCCTCTTGAGTGGAGACGGGTATGTCGGGGAACTTCTTGAGTTGCAGCATGGCTGTGAAAGACTCTTTGGAAGTTCCAGAGGTCAAGTGTGATTAGCCTCGAGACACCTCAGTGGAAACGGGCCTCATCTCGCCTGCAGGGGAGAACCTCCTGGATTTTACCGAGTTGCGGCAGGTGCTCTTGACTTACGACGGGGACCTCATGGACCCGCTCTGGTGACCTCAGGAAAGGCCAGTCCCCATGCGAGTTGCTAGAGGGCCTGTCGCTGTTCCTCTCCGTCGATGCCAGGGCCTAAGACCTTGTGTGGAGTCGGGGCTGGAACCTGAGGATTCCTCTCCAGTGCTGACATGGATCTTGGGGTACTTCTGGAGTCTCTCCTGGGGAGTCAGTCTCATCTCGTGTGGGGGCATGCACGTGCGCTTTCCTCGAACTGTAGCAGCAGTGTCACACTTCCCGTCGCGGGGATCAAGGGATCTGTGGCTTTCCCTCGAGGCTTTCCGAGGCTTTCCCACAGGGCTGTCCCACGTGCATGCCATGGTGGAGTGAGCGGATCCTCGGCGTGAAAGT
>NW_017198962.1:0-7504 GCF_001704415.2 Capra hircus | reverse complement strand
AAAGCTAGAAGAACAAGAGTACATTTGTGGTGGAATATTATTTTCTTGCTGATTACTAATTGAAATACCATTATCCCTTCTAACAGCTTTAAGAAATAGCCTTTTTAAGGCATACATTGTGCAACTCATCTTATTCCTGCTATGTATAATACAGATTACATAAAGGCTGTCAAAGTCACATTTATATAAGCATTAAGCATTTGCTGTATTGAAAGATCTTTAGTTTTTAACACTAGCAGTATAGAGTTACAGAGCGTAATTTTTATCACTTAACTGCAGGTATATTAAGTATGGTATGTTTCATGGACTCGAGGAAAACGGGCATTTTTTTCTTTAATTTACTACTGACAATCTAATCAGAACAGTTCTCCTAAGCATTGATATGTTAGAAAGAAAAGTAAAAACCAAACGTTATTGTTGCTTTTTGCCATTTGGTAGCATTTTACACACAGGCTTCAATCTTCAGAATACCCTGTATTCAGTAGAAAAACCATTTAAATGAAGTTCTGTACAATAGAAACTTCTCAGCAGTCAAAATTTTAGACTGTAAAAAAATACATGTAAAACATACTTTTCTGAAAACACTTAACTTTGAACAAAGCACCGAACTACACAAAATGCAGAATGAAAACAGCATTTCAACTCCACCAAAAGTAGTCATCATAAAAGGTGTAAAAGTCACCTAACTTCACCAGGCACTGTTCACTTTTTAAACAGGAGACAATAAAAAATATTGTCCACAAACAATATCCCAACTCTAGGGCAGGTTTCAGAAAGTCTTCATCTTCATGCTTTAATAGCGACGAGGTGAGTATGATCGAGATCTGGAACGTGATCTGTATCCTCCACGACTATAGTAGGGAGAAGGTGACCGTCTTCTGTATTTCTGATCCCTGTCTTGAGCAGCTCTCCATCCTCCTCCTCCTCCTCCTCCTCCTCTGTACGATCTGCTGTAATAGTCCCGATCATCATAGCCTCGATCATATCCTCTGTCATAGTAATCTCGACGGCGTGAGCTGCCATAGGTAGGTCTCCCCATGTAAATTCCTGCTGTTGGAGTATGTGGTCTTTTCGTTATGGAGAAGTCAACTCTGATCCTACATCCATCAAGCTCCATTCCATTGGCACGCTCTTTTGCTTCCTTGGCATCATCTACATTTTCAAAGTATACAAAGGCAAATCCTCTTGAACGTCTAGACTGCTGGTCATATACAATAGATACATCAGCAATTGGGCCATATTTAGAGAACATTTTCTCTTAGATCTCTTTCTGTAGTATACAAGCTCAATCCAAATACTCCAAGACAACAGTTAGGATCAGGATTTGCCCGATTCCCAACATGACGCCAGCGAGTAGACATGGGAGAATGACTGTGGCTATGCCGTCTTCGATAATCTCTGCTGTAAGATCTGCTACGAGATCTTCTATGGGACCGGGACCGAGATCGTGACCTTGTATAATGCCTCCGAGAACTTCTTCTGGATCTAGACCTAGATTCCGATCTGGACCTGGACTTTGATCTGGAACGCCTGGAATCTTCCTTGGAGCGAGACCTTGCAGGGGTATGACTTGCAGATTTCCCAGATCCATGAGCACTTCCGCTTCTGGAAGCAGAACGGGATTCCCCTCGCCGTAGTTCTCCTCGCCGCTGTCGCTCATGACTTTCACTGCTGTCGCCGCTCGATGTGCTTCAATCGAAGCTGCCAACCTCTCGCACCTTCAGTGTAGAGGCTCCGCCGCAGCCTCACACCACACACCGGTGCCCCAGGCACTGAGAACCGAAACGCTCCGCGCCGCCTCCGCTCGGGCTCTCCACACAAGGTCTTAGGCCCCGGCATCGACGTGAGAGGAATCCTGAGAGGCCCCCTAGCAACTCCCATGGGCACTGGCCTTTTCTGAGGCCACAGGAGCGGGTCCCTGAGGTCCCCATCCTAAGACGAGAGCACCTGCTCCAACTCAAGATAATCCAGGAGGTTCTCCCCTCCAGGCGAGATGAGGCCCATTTCCCCTGAGGCATCTCGAGGCTAATCACACCTAACCTCTGGAACTTCCAAAGGGTCTTTGACACCCCTGCTGCAAGTCAAGAAGATCACCGACATACCCGTCTCCACTCGAGATGAAGCACGAGGGTCCCGCCCACATCCAGAGGAGCCCCGTTTCCGCCTCGTATCTAGAGAGGAGGGATCCTTTCCCTGCGTGGTCGGGAAAGAATTCCTGGCGTTCCCGTCGCATCTCAAGAGGAAGTGCTCTCCACAGGAAAGGCCAGAGGAACTCCAGGGTCGTGCCACCATTCCAAGAGTTCCCCAGATGTCTCAGTCCATTCCAGAGGAACCTGTTTTCCCTGCACTGCCACGACTTTCACGCCGAGGATCGTCTCACACCAAGGTGGCATGTGGACAGCCCTGTGGGAAAGCCTCATGGGAAAGCCTAGAGGGAAAGCCACAGATCCCTTGATCCACGCGACGGGAAGCGTGACACTGCTGCTACCGCTCGGAGGAAAGCGCACGTGCATGCCCCCACTCGAGACGAGGACTGACTCCCCTGGGGAGACTCCAGAAGTACCACAAGATCCATGTCAGCACTGGAGAGGAATCTTCAGGTTCCAGCCCCGACTTCACACAAGGTCTTAGGCCCCGGCATCGACAGGAGAGGAATCCTGAGAGGCCCCCTAGAAACTTGAATGGGGACTGGCCTTTCCTGAGGCCACCAGAGCTGGCCCCTGAGGTCCCCGTCGTAAGTCGAGAGCACCTGCCGCAACTCGAGAAAATCCAGGAGGTTCTCCCCTCCAGGCGAGATGAGGCCCATTTCCACTGAGGTGTCTCGAGGCTAATCACACCTAACCTCTGGAACTTCCAAAAGGTACTTTACACCCTTGCTGCAACTCAAGAAGTTCCCCGACATACCCGTCTCCACTCGAGAATAAGCAAGATGGTCCCCCCCACATCCACAGGAGGCGCGTTTCCGCCTCGTCGCTCGAGATGAGGGATCCTTTCCTTCCGGGGGCCAGCGTGAGGAATTCCGCCTATGGCAAAGGTCATGAGGAAGGAGGCTTGGCATGCGCAAAGGCGTGATCAAGCCTCAGGTAACCCCCTGTTCCCGAGCATCGAACCCCAAAACCAGAGTCTGTTTTATGCTCTCACCTACACTTCTGACTTTACGGGGGCTCTCCCCCATAACTGTTTCTCTCGGAGAAGAAGTAAACGTGCAGCTTCAAGGCAATAAATATTCTTGGGCATGACAAGAGTGTTTCAGCTTGCCGACTCCTCTGAAGGTTATCTAGCCCACCTTTATAGGTTTGTCCGGCCACATGTGATTGTTTACAGCCTCCCAACCTGAGAGGCATGAGATGTTTTAGACTTACTAAAGGCAAATTATTTTGGGGAGTTAGAAATTATTAGTATAGTTGGTTAGGAATTATATTGGTGAAGGGTTCTTCATTTGTTGTGTCAAAAATTGCTGCTAATTCCCTGCTCTGGGTGGGACAAGGATATTTTAGGTCAAACCTCTCTGCTGACAGACCAGCTTGTGTGACAGGATTATCCATACTGCTGCCACTAGGCACAAGATTGTTTACTACCTCTCAACTGTAAACAGCACAGAGAGTTTTGGAGTATTTTGAGAGTCTTAATTAGCATAGGACTTTTTCTTCTTGTTGAGTCAATGATTGCCACCAGGCCTCCATATCCTTAGGCACTTGGGAATATATTAATCAATGTATTTGGAATATAGCAAAGGAAATATAGCAGTTTTTGATGTTAGCAATACTAGACTTTTTGAGTTAATGGATTTTCACTTTTGTAATAGATCACTGTACTTTGTTATATATCACTGTGTCCTTTCTATGTAAGAATGTAACTTTATCATATCTTAAGACTAAATAGATCTTAAGGGGAGAATTGATGAAAGGATTTTCATTTGTTAGGCTGATGTTTGCTGATAAATCTCCATGTTCCCTACCCTTATAATGAATATAACTAGTATATAGGAGAAATAAGTATTAACCTTTAAGCATATAGGAGAAATAAGAATTCACCTTTAAGACTAATCATGTTAACCTTGGGTTAAATAAATTCCTTTCTTGATTGTAACTCACTACACCCTCACCCTATAGGAATGTAACTTTATTTGGAGGGTGGTGCCTGGTTTAAGAAAAAACACCCTTGGAAGAAATAAGTTTATTTGGTTATCAGAAAGAAAGGATCATAAAATGTCAGCAGGTCTCATTCATGGCCAGAAGATGATGTAAGATCCCTAAGACCTTTTTTTTATACATTTATGTGAAGCACCTGATTTTGATAAAGGTCAGGATGCCGACTCCTGCGTGACTCTGTATTCATCCCTATGTGTAACAAGAGGTATACAAGCAAAACCAAAAATAAAGAAATCAGATCAGTTTCCGGAAAGACTGATTCCCCCATGTCGCTTCTTTTTTGCTCCCGTTTTTCTGGCTGAATTCTCTACTGGAGGATGGATGCTATTCCACGTAATCCAAGTTATTCAGCCTCTTTTTCTCCAATAATCTTCCTACTACACTATCCATTTCTAATCTCTTTATATCTGGGATTAAATATGTATATTTCCAAAGACGACGACTACGTCCCCACCTTCGAATCACCTGGATCCACCGGGGCTGGACCACGGCACTTTCCCTGCTTGGTCGGGAAAGAATTCCCGGCGTTCCCACCGCATCTCAAGAAGAGGCGCTCTCCACAGGAAAGGCGAGAGGAACTCCAGGGTCGTGCCACAATTCCAAGAGTCCCCCAGATGTCTCAGTCCATTCCAGAGGAACCTGTTTTCCCTGCACTGCCTTGATTTTCACGCCGAGGATCGACTGGCACCACGGTGGCACGTGGGACAGCGATGTGGGAAAGCCTCGTGGGAAAGCCTCGAGGGAAAGCCCGTGGGAAATACCTCGAGGGAAAGACACAGATCTCTTGATCCACGCGACGGGCAGCGTGACACTGCTACTGCAGCTCGGGAGGTAAGCGTTCTTGCATGATCCCGCTGAGAAGAGGACTGACACCCCTGGGGAGACTCAAGAAGTACCCCAAGAACCATGTCAGCACGGGAGAGGAATCCTCAGGTACCGGCCTCGACTTCACACAAGGTCTTAGGCCCCACCATCGACGGGAGAGGAATCCCGAGAGGCCCCGTAGCCACTCGGATGGGAACTGGCCTTTCCTGACGCCACCAGAGCGGGTCCCTGAGGTCCCAGCGTACGTTGAGAACACCTGCCACAATTCGAGAAAATCCAGGAGGTTCTCCCCTCCAGGCAAGATGAGGCCAATTTCCGCTGAGGCTCTCGAGGCTAATCACACTCTGGAAATTCCAAAGGTTCCTTCACAACCTTGCTGAAACTCAAGAAGTTCCCCGACATACCGTCTCCACTCCAGAGGAAGCACGAGGGTCCGCCCACATCCAGAGGAGCCCCGTTTCTGCCTCGGACCTCGAGATGACGGATCCTTTCCCTGCTTGGTCGGGAAAGAATTCCCGGCGTTCCCGTCCCATCTCAAGAGGAGGCGCTCTCCACAGGAAAGGCGAGCGGAACTCCAGGGTCGTACCACCATTCCAAGAGTCCCCCAGATGTCTCAGTCCATTCCAGAGGAACCTGTTTTCCCTGCACTGCCTCGACTTTCAAGCCGAGGATCGACTCACACCATGGTGGCAGGTGGGACAGCCCTGTGGGAAAGACTCTTGGGAAAGCCTTGAAGGAAAGACTTGAGTGAAAGCTACAGATCCCTTGACCACGCGTTAGGAAGCGTGACACTGCTGCTACAGCTCGGGAGGAAAGCGCACGTGCATGCCCACACTCGAGACGAGGACTGACTTCCCTGGGGAGACTCCAGAAGTACCCCAAGAACCATGTCAGCACTGGAGAGGAATCCTCAGGATCCGGCCTCGACTCCACACAAGGTCTTAGGCCCCGGCATCGACCCAAGAGGAATCCCGAGAGTCCCCTGGCAACTTGCATGGGGACTGGCCTTTCCTGAGGCCACGAGACCGGGTCCCTGAGGTCCCCGTCGTAATTCGAGAGCACCTGCCGTAACTCGAGAAAATCCAGGAGATTCTCCCCTACAGGCAAAATGAGGCCTATTTCCACTGACGCATCTAGAGGCTAAGCACACCTAACCTCTGGAACTTCCAATGGTTCCTTCACACACTTGCTGCAACTCAAGAGCTTTCCCGACATACCCGTCTACACTCAAAGGAAGCACGAGGGTCCCGCCCACATCCAGAGAAGCCCCGATCCCCCCCCTCGAGGCTCCAAAGGAGAGATCTTTTAACTGCTTGAATTCCCGAGTCGAAGACCTTGTGTTGAGTTGGGACCGGAAACTGAGGATTCCTCTCCAGTGCTGACGTGGATTTTTGGGTACTTCTGGACTCTCCCCAGGGGAGTCAGTCCTCGTCTCGAGTGGGGAAATGCACGTGGGCTTTCCTCCCTAACGGTGGCAGCAGTGTCATGCTACCCGACGGGTGGATCAAGGGATGTGTGGCTTTCCCTGTAGGATTTCCCATGAGGCTTTCCCACGAGGCTAACACACAGGGCTGTCCCACGTGCCACCGTGGTGTGAGTCGATCCTCGGCGTGACAGTCAAGGCAGTGCAGGTAAAAGAGTTTCCTTTGGAATGGACTCAGTCCTCTGGGGGACTCTTGGAATGGTGGCACGACCCTGGAGTTCCTCTCGCCTTTCCTGTGGAGAGCGCTTCCTCTTGAGATGCGACGGGAATGCCGGAATTCTTTCCCGAACACGCAGGGAAAGGATCCCTCATCTCGAGCTACAAGGAGGAAAAGGGCCTCCTCTGGATGTGCAAGGGACGCTCGCGGTTCCTCTCGAGTGGACAAGGGTATGTCGGGGAACTTCTTGAGTTGCAGCAAGGGTGTGAAGGACCCTATGGAAGTTCCAAAGGTTAGATGTGATTAGCCTCGAGTCGCCTCAGCGGAATGGGCCTCATCTAGCCTGGAGGGGAGAATCTCCAGGATTTTCTCGAGTTGCGGTAGGTGTCTCGATTTACGACGGGGACCACAGGGACCCTATCTGGTGGCCTCAGGAAAGGCCACTCTCCGTGCGAGTTGCTTATTGGCCTCTCGGATTCCTCTCCCTTCAATGCTGGGCCTAAGACCTTTTGTGAAGTCGGGCCGTAAACTGAGAATTATTCTCCAGTGCTGACATGGATCTTGGGGTACTTCTGGAGTCTCCCCAGGGGAGTCAGTCCTCGTCTCGAGTGGGGGCATGCACGTGCGCTTTCCTCCCGAGCTGTGGAAGCAGTGTTACGCTTCCCCATCGCGTGGATCAAGGGATCTGTGGCTTTCCCTCGAGGCTTTTGCTCAAGGCTTTCCCACGAGGCTTTCCTACGAGGCTTTACCACAGGGCTGTCCCACGTGCCACTGTGGTTTGAGTCGATCTTCGGCGTGAAAGTCGAGGCAGTTTGGGGAAAACAGGTTCCTCTGAAATGGACTGAGACATCTGGGGACTCTTGGAATGGTGGCCCTGACCTGGAGTAC
>NW_017198961.1:0-7505 GCF_001704415.2 Capra hircus | reverse complement strand
AAGAAGAGAGATGTTGCATGCAAGGGTGTGAAGGACCTGCTTTTGGAGAGTTTTTCCAGACGTTAGAAATGTGATTAGCTTCGATAAGTCGGGCGCTTGCAGGCGGAAAATGGGCTCTCATGCTCCCTGGAGGGAGAACCTCCTGGATTTCTCGGAGTTGCGGCAGTTGTCGCTGCTCGATTTTCGACGGGGATCTCAGCGGAGGCGGTCTGGGTGCGTGCTCAGAAAAGGCCATTTCCCTTGCGAGTTGCTCGGGGCCTGTCTTCAGGATTCCTCTCCGTCGATGCCGGGGCCTAAGACCTTGTGTGAAGTCGTGCGCCAGAACCTGAGGATTCCTCTCCAGTGCCGACATGGATCTTGGGTACTTCTGGAGTCTTCCAGGGAAGTCAGTCCTCGTCTCGAGTGGGGGCATGCACGGGCGCTTTCCTCCCGAGCTGTAGCAGCAGTGTCACGCTTCCTTCCCGTGGATCAAGGGATCAGGGCTGTCCCTCGAGGCTTTCCAAACGAGGCTTTCACACGAGGCTTTCCCACAGGGATGTCCACACGTGCCACCGTGGTGTGAGTCGATCCTCGGCTTGGAAGTCGAGGCCAGTGCAGGGAAAACAGGTTTCCCTGGAATGGACTGAGACATCTGGTGGACTCTGGGAATGTGGCACGACCCTGGGTTTCCTCTCGCCTTTCCTGTGGGAACGCCTCCTCTTGAGATGCCGACGTGAACGCCCGGGAATTCTTTCCCGAACACGCAGGGAAAGTATCCCTCCTCTCGAGCTATGAGATAGAAACGGGGCTCCTCTGGATGTGGGCGGGACTCTCGTGCTTCCTCGCGAGTGGAGCCGGGTATGTCGGGGAACTTCTTAAGTTGCAGCAAAAGTGTGAAGGACCCTTTGGGAGTTCCAGAGGTTAGGTGTGAATTAGCCTCGAGACGCCTCAGCGGAAATGGCCTCATCTCGCCTGGCGGGGAGAACCTCCTGTATTTTCTCGAGTTGGGACAGGTGCCTCTTGACTTACGACGGGGACTTCAGGGACCCGCTCTGGTGGCCTCAGGAAAGGACAGTCCCCATGCGAGTTGCTCGGGGACCTCTCGGGATTCCTCTCCCTTCGATGCTGGGGCCTAAGACCTTGTGTGGAGTCAGTGCCGAAACCTGAGGATTCCTCTCCAGTGCTGACATTGATTTTGGGCTACTTCTGGAGTCTCGCCAGAGGCGTCAGTCCTCGTCTCGAGTAGGGGCATGCACGTGCACTTTCCTCCCGTGTTGTAGCAGAAGTGTTGCCCCTTCCCTTCGCGTGGATCAAGGGATCTGTGGCTTTCCCTCGAGGCTTTTCCCACGAGGCTTTCCCACGAGGCTTTCCCACAGGGCTGTCCCACGTGTCCACCGTGGTGTGAGTCGATCCTCGGCTTGAAAGTCGAGGCAGTGCTGGGAAAACAGGTTTCCCTGGAATGGACTGAGACATCTGGGGGACTCTGGGAATGGTGGCACGACCCTGGAGTTCCTCTCGCCTTTCCTGTGGAGAGCGCCTCCTCTTGATATGAGACGGGAACGCCGGGAATTCTTTCCTGAACACGCAGGGAAAGGATCCCTCCTCTCGAGCTAGGAGGCGGAAACGGGGGCTCCTCTGGATGTGGGCGGGACTCTCGTGCTTCCTCTCGAGTGGAGCCGGGTATGTCGGGGAACTATTTGAGTTGCAGCAAGGGTGTGAAGGACCCTTTGGAAGTTCCAGATGTTAGATGTGATTAGCCTCGAGACGCCTCAGCACAAATGCGCCTCATCTCGCCTGCAGGGGAGAACCTCCTGGATTTTCTCGAGTTGCGTCAGGTGCTCTCGACTTACGACGGGGACCTCAGAGTCCCGCTCTGGTGGCCTCAGGAAAGGCCAGTCCCCATTCGAGTTGCTCCGGGGCCTCTCGGGATTCGACTTCCTTTGATGCTGGGTCCTAAGACCTTGTGTGGAGTCATTGCCCGAACCTGAGGATTCCTCTCCATTGCCGACATGGATCTTGGGGTACTTCTGGAGTCTTCCCAGGGAAGTCAGTCCTCGTCTCGAGTGGGGGCATGCACGGGCGCTTTCCTCCAGAGCTGTAGCAGCAGTGTCACGCTTCCCTTCCCGTGGATCAAGGGATCAGGGGCTTTCCCTCGAGGCTTTCCAACGAC
Organism: Capra hircus; assembly: GCF_001704415.2. NCBI lineage: Eukaryota > Metazoa > Chordata > Mammalia > Artiodactyla > Bovidae > Capra > Capra hircus. The sequence continues at coordinate 5,356 of NW_017198961.1, read as the reverse complement.
GCTTTCACACGAGGCTTTCCCACAGGGATGTTCCACGTGCCACCCGTGGTGTGAGTCGATCCTCGGCTTGGAAGTCGAGGCAGTGCAGGGAAAACAGGTTTCCCTGGAATGGACTGAGACATCTGGTGGACTCTGGAATGTGGCACGACCCTGGGGTTCCTCTCGCCTTTCCTGTGGAACGCCTCCTCTTGAGATGCGACGGGAACGCCAGGAATTCTTTCCCGAACACGCAGGGAAAGGATCCACTCCTCTCGAGCTTGGAGGCGGAAACAGGGGCTCCTATGGATGTGGGCGGGACTCTCGTGCTTCCTCTCGAGTGGAGACGGGTATGTCGGGGAACTTCTTGAGTTGCCAGCAAGGGTGTGAAGGACCCTTTGGAAGTTCCAGATGTTAGATGTGATTAGCTCGAGACGCCTCAGGTGAAATGTTCCTCATCTCGCCTGGAGGGGAGAACCTCCTGGATTTTCTTGGGTTGCGGCCGTTGCTCTCGATTTACGACGGGGACCTCACTGACCCACTCTGGTGGCCTCAGGAAAGGCCAGTCCCCATCCGAGTTGCTCCTGGGCCTCTCGGGATTCCTCTCCCATCGATGCCGGGGCCTAAGACCTTGTGTGGAGTCGGTGCCGGAACCTGAGGATTCCTCTCCAGTGCTGACATGGATCTTGGGGTACTTCCGGAGTCTCCCCAGGGGAGTCAGGCCTCATCTCGTGTGGGGGCATGCACCTGCGCATTTCCCCCGAGCTGCAGCTGCAGTGTCGCGCTTCCCTTCGCGTGGATCAAGGGATCTGTGCCTTCCCCTCGCGGCTTTCCCACGAGGCTTTACCAAGGGCTCTCCCACGTGCCACCGTGGTGTGAGTCGATCCTCGGATTGAAATTCGAGGCAGTGCAGGGAAAACAGGTTTCCCTGGAATGGACTGAGACATCTGGGGGACTCTGGGAATGGTGGCACGACCCTGGAGTTCCTCTCGCCTTTCCTGTGGAGAGCGCCTCCTCGACGGGAACGCCGGGAATTCTTTCCCGAACACGCAGGGAAAGGATCCCTCCTCTCGAGCGAGGAGGCGGAAACGGGGCTCCTCTGGATGTGGGCGGGACTCTCGTGCTTCCTCTCGAGTGGAGGCCGGGTATGTCAGGGAACTAATTTGAGTTGCAGCAAGGGTGTGAAGGACCCTTTGGAATTTCCAGAGGTTAGGTGTGATTAGCCTCGAGACGCCTCAGCACAAATGCGGCCTCATCTCGCCTGCAGGGGAGAACCTCCTGGATTTTCTCGAGTTGTGGCAGGTGCTCTCGACTTACGACGGGGACCTCAGAGTCGGCTCTGGTGGCCTCAGGAAAGGCCAGTCCCCATGCGAGTTGCTCCCGGGCCTCTCGGGATTCCACTCCCGTCGATGCTGGGTCCTAAGACCTTGTGTGGAGTCAGTGCCCGAACCTGAGGATTCCTCTCCATTGCTGACATGGATCTTGGGGTACTTCTGGAGTCTTCCCAGGGAAGTCAGTCCTCGTCTCGAGTGGGGGCATGCACGGACGTTTTCCTCCCGAGCTGTATCAGCAATGTCACAATTCCCTTCGCGTGGATCAAGGATCAGGGGCTTTCCCTCGAGGCTTTCCCACGAGGCTTTCCCACGAGGCTTTCCCACCGGGATGTCCCACGTGCCACCGTGGTGTGAGTCGATCCTCGGCTTGGAAGTCGAGGCAGTGCAGGGAAAACAGGTTTCCCTGGAATGGACTGAGACATCTGGTGGACTCTGGGAATGTGGCACGACCCTGGGGTTCCTCTCGCCTTTCCTGTTGGAGCGCCTCCTCTTGAGATGCGACGGAAACGCCGGGGATTCTTTCCCGAACACGCAGGGAAAGGATCCCTCCTCTCGAGCTAGGGGGCGGTAACGGGGTTCCTCTGGATATTGGCGGGACTCTCGAGCTTCTTCTCGAGTGGAGACGGGTATGTCGGGGAACTTCTTGAGTTGCAGCAAGGGTGTGAAGGACCTTTGGAAGTTCCAGACGTTAGATGTGATTAGCTTCGATACGCCTCAGCGGAAATGGGCCTCATCTCGCCTGGAGGGGAGAACCTCCTGGATTTACTCGAGTTGAGGCAGGTGCTCTCGACTTACGACGGGGACCTCAGGGACCCGCTCTGGTGGCCTCAGGAAAGGCCAGTCCCCATGCAAGTTGCTCGGGGGCCTCTCAGGATTCCTCTCCCGTCGATGCCGGGACCTAAGATCTTGTGTTGGAGTCCGGTGCCGGAACCTGAGGTTTCCTCTCCAGTGCTGGACATGGATCTTGGGGTATTTCTGGAGTCTCCCCAGGGGAGTCAGTCCTCGTCTCGAGTGGGGGCATGCACGTGCGCTTTCCTCCCGAGCTGTAGCAGCAGTGTCACGCTTCCCTTCGCGTGGATCAAGGCATCAGGGGCTTTCCCTCGAGGCTTTCCCACGCGGCTATCCACGAGGCTTTCCCACAGGGCTGTCCCACGAGGCTTTCCCACGAGGCTTTCCCATGACGCTTTCCCACGAGGCTTTCCCACGAGGCTTTCCCACGAGGCTTTCCCACGAGGCTTTCCCATGAGGCTTCCCACAGGGCTGTCCACGTGCCACCGTGGTGTGAGTCGATCCTCCGGCTTGAAAGTCGAGGCAGTGAAGGGAAAACAGGTTTCCCTGGAATGGACTGAGACATCCAGGGGACTCTGGAAATGGTGGCACGACCCTGGAGTTCCTCCTCACCTTTCCTGTGGAGCGCGACTCCTCTTGAGATGTGACGGGGAAACCGGGAATTCTATTCCCGACCACGCAGGGAAAGGATCCCTCCTCTCGAGCTAGAAGGCGGAAACGGGGCTCCTACTGGATGTAGGCCGGGACTCTCGAGCCTCCTCTCGAGTGGAGACGGGTATGTCGGGGAACTTCTTGAGTTGCAGTAAGGGTGTGAAGGACCCTTTGGAAGTTTCCAGAGGTAAGGTGTGATTAGCCTCGGAGATACGCTCAGCGGAAATGGGACTCAGCTCACGCTGGAGGGGAGAACCTCCTGGTTTTTGTCGAGTTGCGGCAGGTGCTCTCGACTTACGACGGGGACCTCAGGACCCGCTGTGGTGGCCTCAGGAAAGGCCAGTCCCCATGCGAGGTGCTCCTGGGGCCTCTCGGGATTCCTCTCCACGGTCGATGCACGGGCTTAAGACCTGGTGTGGAGTCCGGTGCCGCGAACCTGAGGATTCCTCTCCAGTGCAGACATGGATCCTGGGGTACTTCTGAAGTCTCCCCAGGGGAGTCAGTTCCTCGTCTCGAGCGGGGCATGCACACGTGCGCTTTCCTCCCGAGCTGTAGCAGCGAGGGTCGTACCTTCCCTTCGCGTGGATCAAGGGATCCAGGGCTTTCCGATGAGGCTTTCCACACTAGGGCTTTCCCCAACGTGCCACCGTGGTTTGAGTCGATCCTCGGCTTGAAAGTCGAGGCAGTGCAGGGAAAACAGTTTCCCTGGAATGGACTGAGACATCTGGTTGTCTCTGGGAATGGTGGCACGACCCTGGAGTTCCTCTCGCCTTTCCTGTGGAGAGCGCCTCCTGTTGAGATGCGACGGGAACGGCGGAATTCTTTCAGGACCACGCAGGGAAAGAATCCCTCATCTCAGGCTAGGAGGCGGAAACGGGGCTCCTCTGGATGTGGCCGGGACTCTCGTGCTTCCTCTCAAGTGTAGATGGGTATGTCAGGGAACTTCTTGAGTTGCAGCAAGGGTGTGAAAACCCTTTGGAAGTTCCAGAGGTTAGGTGTGATTAGCCTCGAGGTGCCTCTGCGGAAATGGGCCTCATCTCGCTTGGAGGGGAGAACCTCCTGGATTTTCGAGTTGCGGCAGGTGCTCTCGACTTACGACGGGGACTTCAGGGACCCTCTCTGGTGGCCTCAGGAAAGGCAAGTCCCCTTGCAAGTTGCTCGGGGCCTCTCGGGATTCCTCTCCCGTCGATGCTGGGGCCTAAGACCTTGTGTAGAGTCGGTGCAGGACCCGGAGGATTCCACTCCAGTGCTGACATGGTTCCTGGGTACTTTGGAGTCTCCCTAAGGAGTCAGTCCTCGTCTCGAGTTGGGGCATGCACGTGCGCTTTCCTCCCGAGCTGTAGCTGTAGTGTCACGCTTCCCTTCGCGTGGATGAAGGAATCTGTGGCTTTCCCGAGTCTTTCCCACGAGGCTTTCCCCACGAAGCTTTCCCCAAATGGCTGTCCAACGTGCCACCGTGGTGTGAGTCATTCCTCGGCTTGAAAGTCGAGGCAGTGCAAGGAAAACACGTTTCCCTGGAGTGGACTGATACATCTGGGGGACTCTGGGAATCGTGGCACGACCCTGGAGTTCCTCTCGCCTTTCCTGTAGAGAGCGCCCCCTCTTGAGCTGCGATGGGAAGGCCAGGAATTCTTTCCTGAACACGCAGGAAAGGAACCCTCCTCTCGAGCTAGGAGGCGGAAACGGGGCTCCTCTGGATGTGGGCGGGACTCTCGTGCTTCCTCTCGAGTCGAGACGGGTATGTCGGGATCTTCTTGAGTTGCAGCAAGGGTGTGAAGTCGCTTTGGGAGCTCCAGAGGTTAGGTGTGATTAGCCTCGAGATGCCTCAGCGGAAATGGCACTCATCTCGCCTGGAGGGAGAACCTCCTGGATGTTCTCGAGTTTGCGGCAGGTGCTCTCGACTTACGACGGGGGACCTCAGGGACCCGCTCTGGTGGCCTCTGGAAAGGCCAGTCCCCATGCGAGTTGTTCGGGGGCCTCTCGGATTCCTCTCCCGTCGATGCCGGGGCCTAAGATCTTGTGTGGAGCCGGTGCCGGAACCTGAGTATAACTCTCCAGTGCTGACGTGGATCTGGGGGGACTTCTGGAGTCTCCCCAGTAGAGTCAGTCCTCCTCTCGAGTGGGGGCATGCACGTGGCTTTCCTTCCGAACTGTAGCAGCAGTGTCACGCTGCCCTTCGCGTGGATCAAGGGATCTGTGGCTTTCCCTCGAGGCTTCCCACGAGGCTTTCCCACGAGGCTTTCCCACAGGGCTGTCCCACGTGCCACCGTGGTGTGAGTCGATCCTCGGCTTTGAAAGTCGACGCAGTGCAGGAAAACAGGTTTCCCTGGAATGGACTGAGACATCTGGTTGTCTCTGGGAATGGTGGCACGACCCTGGAGTTCCTCTCGCCTTTCCTGTGGAGAGCGCCTCCTCTTGAGATGCGACGGAAACGCCGGGAAGTCTTTCCCGACCACGCAGGGAAAGGATCCCTCATCTCAGGCTAGGAGGCGGAAACGGGGCTCCTCTGGATGTGGCCGGAACTCTCGTGCTTCCTCTCAAGTGGAGACGGGTATGTCGGGGAACTTCTTGAGTTGCAGCAAGGGTGTGAAGAACCCTTTGGAAGT
>NW_017198960.1:0-7505 GCF_001704415.2 Capra hircus | reverse complement strand
GATCTGTGCTTTCCCTCGAGGCTTTGCTTTCCCACGAGGCTTTCCCACAGGGCTGTCCCACGTGCCACCGTGGTGTGAGTCGATCCTCGGCTTGAAAGTCGAGGCAGTGCAGGGAAATCAGGTTTCCCTGGAATGGACTGAGACATCCAGGGGACTCTGGGAATGGTGGCACGACCCTCGAGTTCCTCTCGCCTTTACTGTGGAGAGCGCCTCCTCTTGAGATGCGACGGGAACGCGGGAATTCTTTCCCGAACACGCAGGGAAAGGATCCCTCCTCTCGAGCTAGGAGGCGGAAACGGGGCTCCTCTGGATGTGGGCGGGACTCTCGTGCTTCCTCTCGATGGAGACGGGTATGTCGGGAACTTCTTGAGTTGCAGCAAGGGTGTGAATGACCCTTTGGAAGTTCCAGATGTTAGATGTGATTAGCCTCGAGACGCCTCAGCGGAAATGGGCCTCATCTCGCCTGGAGGGGAGAACCTCCTGGATTTTCTCGAGTTGCGCAGGTGCTCTCGACTTACGACGGGGACCTCAGGGACCCGCTCTGTGGCCTCAGGAAAGGCCAGTCCCCTTTCGAATTGCTCGGGGCCCTCTCAGGATTCCTCTCCAGTCGATGCCGGGGCCTAAGACCTTGTGTGGAGTCGGTGCCGGAACCTGAGGATTCCTCTCCAGTGCTGACATGGATCCTGGGGTACTTCTGGAGTCTCCCCAGGGGAGTCAGTCCTCGTCTCGAGTGGGGGCGTGCACGTGCGCTTTCCTTCCGAGCTGTAGCAGCACTGTCACGCTTCCCTTCGCGTGGATCAAGGGATCTGTGGCTTTCCCTCGAGGTTTCCCTCGAGGCTTTCCCACGAGGCTTTCCCACGAGGCTTTCCACATGGCTGTCCCACGTGCCACCGTGGTGTGAGTCGATCCTCGGCTTGAACGTCCAGGCAGTGCAGGGAAAACAGGTTTCCCTGGAATGGACTGAGACATCTGGGGGACTCTGGGAATGGTGCACGACCCTTGATTCCTCTCGCTTTCATGTGGGAGAGCCGCCTTCTCTTGAAGATGCGACTGGGAACGCCGGGAATTCTTTCCCGAACACGCAGGGAAAGGATCCCTCCTCTCGAACTAGGAGGCCGGTAACGGGGCTCCCCTGGACGTGGGCGGAACGCTCGTGCTTCCTCTCGAGTGGAGACGGGTATGTCCGGGAACTTCTTGAGTTGCAGGAAGGGTGTGAAGGACCCTTTGTAAGTTCCAGAGGTTTAGGTGTGATTAGCCTTGAAACAGCTCAGCGGAAATGGGCCTCATCTCGCCTGGAACGGAGAACCTCCTGGATTTTCTCAAGTTGCGGCAGGTGCTCTGGACTTAGGACGGGGAAAACAGGGACACCGCTCTGGTGGCCCCAGGAAAGGCCAGTACCCATGCGAGTTGCTCGGGGGCCTCTCGGGATTTCCTCTCCCTTTGATACCGGGGGCCTAAGACCTTGTGTGGAGTCGGTGCCGGAACCTGAGGATTCCTCTCCAGTGCTGAAATGGATCTTGGGGGTACTTCTGGAGTCTCCCAGGGGAGTGTGTCCTCGTCCCGAGTGGGCGCCCTGCACGTACGCTTTCCTCCCGAGCTGTAGCAGCCAGTGTCACGCTTCTCTTCGCATGGGTCAAGGAATCTGTGCCTTTCCCTCGAGGCTTTCCCAAAGGGCTGTTCCACGTGCCACCGTGGTGTGTGTCCGATGTCGATCCTCGGCTTGAAAGTCGAGGCAGTGCAGGGAAAACAGGTTTCCCTGGAATGGGACTGAGACATCTTGGGGACTCTGGAAATTGGTGGCACGACGCTGGAGTTCCTCTCGCCTTTCCTGTGGAGAGCGCCTCCTCTTGAGATGGGACGGGAACGCCGGAATTCTTTGGCCGACCACGAAATGAAATGATACCTCCTCTCGAGCTAGGAGGCGGAAACGGGGCTCTTCTGGATGTGGGCGGGACTCTCGTGCTTCCCCTTGACTGGAGACGGGTATGTCGGGGAACTTCTTGAGTTGCAGCAAGGCTGTGAAGGACCCTTTGGAAGTTCCAGAGTTAGGTGTGATTAGCCTCGAGCCGCCTCAGCGGAAATGGGCCTCATCTCGCCTGGAGGGGACAACCTCCTGGATTTTCTCGACTTGCGGCAGGTGCTCTCGACTTGCGACGGGGACCACAGGGACCCCTCTGGAGGCCTCAGGAAAAGGCCAGTCCCCATTCGAGTTGCTTGCGAGCCTTTCGGGATTTCTCTCCCGTCGATGCCGGGGCCTAAGACCTTGTGTGGAGTCGGTGCCGGAACCTGAGGATTCCGCTCCAGTACTGACATGAATCTTGGCCGGTACTTCTGGAGTCTCCCCAGGAAGTCAGTCCTAGTCTGGATTGGGGCATGCACGTGCGCTTTCCCTCCCGAGCTGTAGCAGCAGTGTCGCCGCTTCCCTTCACGTGATCAAGGAATCTGTGGCTTTCCCTCGAGGCTTTCCCACGAGGCTTTCCCACAGGGCTGTTTTCAAGTGCCACCCGTGGTGTGAGTCGATCCTCGGCTTGAAAGTCGAGCAGTGAAGGGAAAACAGGTTTCCCTGGAATGGACTGAGACACCTGGGGGACTCTGGGAATGGTGGCCACGACCGTGAAGTTCCTCTCGCTTTTCCTGTGGATATCGCCTCCTCTTGAGATGCGACGGGAATGACGGGAATTCTTTCCTGACCACACAGGGAAAGTATCCCTCCTCTCGAGCTACGTGATGGGAATCGGGGGGCTCCTTGGATGTGGTCGAAACTCTCGTGCTTCCTCTCGAGTTGAGACGGGTATGTCGGGGAACTTCTTGAGTTGAAGCAAGGGTGTGAAGGACCCTTTGGAAGTTCTCGACGTTAGGTGTGTTTCGACTCGAGACGCCTCAGCGGAAATGGGCCTCATCTCGCCTGGAGGGGAGAACCTCCTGGATTTTCTCGTGTTGCGGCTGGTGCTCTCGACTTACGACGGGGACCTCAGGGACCCGCTCTGGTGGCCTCAGGAAAGGCCAGTCCCCATGCGAATTGCTCGTGGGGCCTCTCCGGATTCCTCTCCCGTCGATGCCGGGGCCTAAGCACCTTGTGTGGAGTCCGGTGCCGGAACATGAGGATTCCTCTCCAGTGCTGAAATGGATCTTGGGGTACTTCTGGAGCCTCCACCGGGGATTCAGTCCTCGTCTCGACTTAGGTCATTCACGTGCACTTTCCTCCCGAGCTGTAGCAGCAGTGTCATGCTTCCCTTCACGTGGATGAAGAAATCTGTGGCTTTAACTCGAGGTTTTCGCAGCAGGCTTTCCCACGAGGCTTTCCCACAGGGCTGTCCCACGTGCCACCGTGGTGTGAGTCGATCCTCGGCTTGAAAGTCGAGGCAGTGCAGGAAAAACTAGTTTCCCTGGAATGGACTGAGACATCTGGGGGACTCTGGGAATGGTGGCACGACCCTGGAGTTCCTCTCGCCTTTCCTGTGGAGAGCGCCTGCTCTTGAGATTGCGACGGGAACGCCTGGAATTCTTTCCGGAGCACGCAGGAAAAGGATCCCTCCTATCGAGCTAGGAGATGGAAACGGGGCTCCTCTGTATGTGTGCGGGACTCTTGTGCTTCCTCTCGAGTGGAGACGGGTATGTCGGGGAACTTCTTGAGTTGCAGCAAGGGTGTGAAGGACCCTTTGTAAGTTCCAGAGTTTAGGTGTGATTAGCCTCGAGACGCCTCAGCAGAAATTGGCCTCATCTCGCCTGCAGGGGAGAACCTCCTGGATGTTCTCGAGTTGCGGCAGGTGCTCTCGACTTACGACGGGGACCTCAGGGACCCGCTCTGGTGGCCTCAGGAAAGGCCAGTCCTCATGCGAGTTGCTCGGCGCCTGTCGGGATTCCTCTCCCATCGATGCCAGGACCTAAGACCTTGTGTGGAGTCGGTGCCGGAACCTGAGGATTCCTCTCCAGTGCAGACATGGATATTGGCGTACTTCTGGAGTCTCCCCAGGGGAATCAGTCCTCGTCTCGAGTGGGGCATGCACGTGCGCTTTCCTCCAGAGCTGTAGCAGCAGTGTCACGCTTCCCTTCACGTGGATTTAGGGATCAGGTGCTTTCCATCGAGGCTTTCCCACGAGGCTTTCCCACGAGGCTTTCCCACGAGGCTTTCCCACATGGCTGTCCCTCGTGTCACCGTGGTGTGAGTCGATCCTCGGCTTGAAAGTCGAAGGCAGTGCAGGGAAAAGAGGTTTCCCTGGAATGGACGCAGACATCTGGGGAACTCTGGGAATGGTGGCACGACCCTGGAGTTCGTCTCACCTTTCCTGTGGAGAGCGCCTCCTCTTGAGATGCCACGGAAACGCCGGGAATTCTTTCCCGAGCACGCAGGGAAAGGATCCCTCCTCTCGAGGTAGGAGGCGGAAACGGGGCTACTGTCGATGTGGGTGGGGCTTCGTGCTTCCTCTCTGAGTGGAGACGGGTATGTCGGGGAACTTCTTGAGTTGCAGCAAGGGTGTGAAGGACCCTTTGGAAATTCCAGAGGTTAGGTGTGATTAGCCTCGAGACACCTCAGCGGAAATGGGCCGCATCTCGCCTGGACGGGAGAACGTCCTGAATGTTCTCGAGTTGCAGCAGGTGCTCTCGACTTACGACGGGGACCTCAGGGACCCGCTCTGGTGGCCTCAGGAAAGGCCAGTCCCTATGGGAGTTGCCAGGGGACCTCTCGGGATTCCTCTCCCAGTCGAAGCTGGGGCCTAAGATATTGTGCGGAGTGGGTGCCGGTACCTGAGGATTCCTCTCCAGTGCTTACGTGGATCTTGGGGTACTTCTGGAGTCTCCCCATTGGAGTCAGTCCTCGACTCGAGTGGGGGCATGCACGTGCGTTTTCCTCTCGAGCTGTAGCAGCAGTGTCGCACTTCCATTCGCGTGGATCAAGGGATCTGTGGCTTTCCCTCGAGGCTTTCCCACGAGGCTTTCCCACGAGGCTTTCCCACAGGGCGGTCCCACGTGCCACCGTGGTGTGAGTCGATCCTCGGCTTGAAAGTCGACGCAGTGCAGGGAAAACAGGTTTCCCTGGAATGGACGGAGACATCTGGGGGACTGTGGGAATGGTGGCAGGAACCCTGGAGTTCCTCTCGCCTTTCCTGTGGAGAGCGCCTCCTCTTGAGATGGGACGGAACGCCGGGAATTCTTTCCAGAGCACGCAGGAAAGGATCCCTCCTCTCGAGCTAGGAGGCGGAAACGGGCTCCTCTGGATGTGGGCGCGACTCTCGTGCTTCCTCTCGAGTGGAGTTGGGTATGTCAGGGAACTTCTTGAGTTGCAGCAAGGGTGTGAAGGACCCTTTGGAAGTTCCAGAGGTTAAGTGTTAATAGCCTCGAGACGCCTCAGTGGAAATGGGCCTCATCTCGCCTGGAGGGGAGAACCTCCTGGATTTTCTCGAGTTGCGGCAGGTGCTCTTGACTTACGACGGGGACCTCAGGGACCCGCTCTGGTTTCCTCAGGAAAGGCCAGTCCCATGCGATTGCTCGGGGCCTCTCGGGATTCCTCTCCCATCGATGCCAGGGCCTAAGACCTTGTGTGGAGTCGGTGCCGGAAGCTGAGGATTCCTCTCCAGTGCAGACATGGATATTGGCGTACTTCTGGAGTCTCCCCAGGGGAATCAGTCCACGTCTCGAGTGGGGCATGCACATGCGCTTTCCTCCAGAGCTGTAGCAGCAGTGTCACGCTTCCCTTCGCGTGGATCTAGGGATCAGGGGCTTTCCCTCAAGGCTTTCCCACGAGGCTTTCCCACAGGGCTGTACCACGTGCCACTGTGGTGTGAGTCGATCCTCGACTTGAAAGTCGAGGCAGTGCAGGGAATACAGGTTTCCCTGGAATGGACTGAGACATCTGGGGGACTCTGGGAATGGTGGCACGACCCTGGAGTTCCTCTCGCCTTTCCTCTGGAGAGCGCCTCCTCTTGAGATTCAACGGGAATGCTGCGAATTCTTTCCCGACCACGCAGGGAAAGGATCAAACCTCTCGAGCTAAAAGGTGGAATCGGGGCTCCTCTGGATGTGGGCGGGACTCTCGTGCTTCCTCTCGAGTGGAGACGGGTATGTCGGGGAACTTCTTGAGTTGCAGCAAGGGTGTGAAGGACCCTTTGGAAGTTCCAGATGTTAGATGTGATTAGCCTGGAGACGCCTCAGCGGAAATGGGCCTCATCTCGCCTGGAGGGGAGAAACTCCTGGATTTTCTCGAGTTGCGGTAGGTGCTCTCAACTTACGACGGGGACCTCAGGGACCCGCTCTGGTGGCCTCAGGAAAGGCCAGTCCCCATGCGAGTTGATTGGGGCCTCTCGGGATTCATCTCCCGTCGATGCTGGGGCCTAAGACCTTGTGTTGGAGCCAGTGCCAGAACCTGAGGATTCCTCTCCAGTGCTGACATGGATCTTGGGGTACTTCTGGAGTCTCCCCAGGGGAGTCAGTCCTCGTCTCGAGTGGGGGCATGCACGTGCGCTTTCCTCCCGAGCTGTAGCAGCAGTGTCGCGGTTCCATTCGCGGTGGATCAAGGGATCTGTGGCTTTCCCTCGAGGCCTTTCCCAGGAGGCTTTCCCACGAGGCTTTCCCAGGAGGCTTTCCCACAGGGCTGTCCCACGTGCCACCGTGGTGTGAGTCGATCCTCGGCTTGAAAGTCAAGGCAGTGCAGGGAAAACAGGTTTCCCTGGAATGGACTGAGACATCTGGGGGACTCTGGGAATGGGGCCTGATCCTGGAGTTCTTCTCGCCTTTCCTGTGGAGAGCGCCTCCTCTTGAGATGCGACGGGAACGCTAGGAATTCTTTCTCGACCACGCAGGGAAAGGATCCCTCCTCTCGAGCTAGCAGGCGGAAACGGGGCCACTCTGGATATGGGACGGGACTCTCCGATTCCTCTAGAGTGGAGACGGGTATGTCGGGGAACTTCTTGATTTGCAGCAAGGGTGTGAAGGACCCTTTGAAGTTCCAGAGTTTAAGTGTGATTACCCCCTAGTTGCCTCAGCGGAAATGGGCCTCATCTCGCCTGGAGGGGAGAACCTCCTGGATTTTCTGGAGTTGCGGCAGGTGCTCTCGACTTACGATGGGGACCTCAGGGACCCGCTCTGGTGGCCTCAGGAAAGGCAGTCCCCATGTGCGTTGCTCTGGGGCCTCTCGGGATTCCTCTCCGATGCAGGGGGTCTAAGACCTTGTTTGGAGTCGGGTGCCGGAACCTGAGGATTCCTCTCCACTTCTGACATGGATATGGGGTACTTCTGGAGTCCCCCAGGGGTGTCAGTACTCGTCTCGAGTGGGGCCATGCACGTGCGCTTTCCTCCGAGCTGTAGCAGCAGTGTCCCGCTTCCCTTCGCATGGATCAAGGATCTGTGGCTTTCCCTCGAGGCTTTCCCACGAGGGCTTCCCACAGGGCTGTACCGTGCCACTGTGGTGTGAGTCGAACCTCGACTTGAAAGTCGAGGCAGTGCAGGGAATACAGGTTTCCCTGGAATGGACTGAGACATCTGGGGGGACTCTGGGAATGGTGGCACGA
>NW_017198959.1:0-7505 GCF_001704415.2 Capra hircus | reverse complement strand
TTGACTGAATAGGAGCACGGAAATGCTATTCCATAAAATTGTTACAGTTTCCATTCCATTCCTCCTGTTTGATGTAGATATTGGCCTTTGGTTCTATCACTAGCTTTGCCAAGTAAAAAAATTCATTAGAGCTCATATGGTAATTTTACTGTTGGCAATAAGTTTAGCATAAAATGAACAGAAGAGGTTACAGTAGACCAAATATGAAAAGTCAGTTGAAAAGAAAACATAGTGTTGAATGTTGACAGTAGGAATATAGTTATGAAGTTCCTTTATTATTATTCTATCCTTCCCGTTTTTTTGCAGGGTGTTAATGTACAGATTCCAGTCCTATGGCTGGAGTGAAGAATAGTATCATGATTCTTGAGAGCAACTCTACTAAGTCTTCACGCTCATGTCACTCAAGGTTTTTTAATACCTATTATGTTAGTCGTGTTGTAGTTTGTGAAGTCACATAAGTTGCATTCACTCAAGCAATAGTATCAAACAGCTATGGCATCAATTCTAGATGTGAATCGATATCGAATGTGAATCCATTTCACTGTGACAAGTGATTATTGCAGATATTCTATTCATGCCAGTAGAAAGCTGTGCAGAAATAATATAATGTTTATGAAGAAAATAAGATTTGCTAATTTGTTGTATTATTCTCTTTCTTTCAACAGATTGAATGACAACAGGCTCCACTTTTCATTCACTTGTATGACTATGAGCAGTTTGACCAAGTTGAAGAAGATGACTCGTTTGTAGTCTTCCTCATCAGCTCATTCCATCTACTGGCTTTCAAATCATTTAGTACAGAGCTCACCGTCTAGGTGTTCATCCAGTGTTTTGTTTGCTTATCATGCAGGATCATTTTCAAAGGAAAAGTATGTGTGTATGAGTTAGAGCTCTGATCCCAAGAGTCCATGTAGAAGCTTCCCCTGAGAAGTGTATCGTTTTTGCACCAATGCTACTGAAACGTGTGAATGTGGTATACCACGCATCCCAATAAGCGTCCAGAGCTTCACAGGCTGCTTCTTTGAAACGCCCAGTACTCATGACATTCCATTCATCTGAGGACTAAATATAGCCAACGTAGGCTGTGTTTGCCAAATAGACTTTGAAGTCTTCTTCACACAGTCCTTCATCGACGCCAGTTTTCAGATCGAAGAAACCCTTGCTCCATGAAGTGGTGAACACATATACTCATGTTTTGTTTGCGATTTTAAAGTCATTCTTCAGTTTTGTTGGAGGAATGGTTCTGTATATGCCCCGTGGATCTGTGCATGAAAGCCCTAATAACTAATGTGAATCGACTTCACTACCAAGGGATGTTTTTCATATCTATTGAGGATTTAGTTCATGTATTTCGATTTTAACTTTCTGTCTTACAGCCTTGTTTGTAGATCAAAGCTATTTGAAAGTGTCATCTGGTTTTCAATGGCTTGTGAGGTTATTCATGAGTGGTTTATAAAACCGAATGGATTGTACGTAGCCATACTTTGTTGTCATTCTATGAATTTGAAGAATGTCTGAAGAATGTCTGCAGTGATGCCTTAAAGATTCATACAATTGATGTCCAATATTTATCTCAATAGACTTGCTTTCAATTTGTAGTTTCCTATGCATATGTCTTTCTTTATGGATTTGGGTAGAAGTCGTATTGGAACACTGAAAAATCTGTGATATCAGCCGTGCTGACCTTCTTTCCGGTGGTCATCATTAAGATTTTCACGCTCACTGTCACTTTGTGCAATGCTATGGATCCTAGTGGAAACAGGTGCCGTTCATCCTACTTTTGTGAAGATTGAACTCATCGTAGAAAGTGGAATTTGTTGAAATATTTATGGTATCAATATATCCTGTGTATATAATTACCCAGATTACGGGTGCGTATCTGATTGCTAAGTTATAAAATGTATGAGATAGATGTGATCCATCAATGGCGATTGGATACGTGGTGGAGAGGTATTTTGGTGATGCAAGAGATTTAAATGATGTGATCAGAGTATTTATATCCCTTTTATGTGGATAATGGGTCTTGGATCGATGTTTGAAACATTCCAACCTTGTCTTTTGTTATGCATGGGAAGTGTCCAAAACGAAGATGATGCAGGTACGTACTTCAAGGTAAGTATAGGGTTGAGGGCGTGACTATGAAGTGGGTTAGGGTTAGGATGTGGATAGGGTGTCGGGTGAGGAAGGGTTAAGGTTACAGTGTGCAGAACAGCCCCCAACTTGTTAGGGTGAGGGGTGAGGCGTGAGGGTTAGGGTTAGGGTGAGGGTGAGGGTAAGGCTTCAAGGTGAGGGTGAGGGTAAGGGTTCAGGTGAGGGTGGGGTGAGGGCGAGGGTAAGGGCTCGGGGTGAGGGTTCAGGGTGAAGGTGTGGGTCTCACATCTGATAAACGATTGCATTCCAAATATACCCTTCATTTCCCTCGAACAGAGCTCTCACTGTTGGAGCCCTTGGCAGTGTGGAAGCCACCGGCCCCTAAGCCACCACAAGAACGCCTGGGGCCTAGGTGCAAAGGCAAGGCAGGAGCAGAGCTGAGGCCAGGAAGGTGCCAGTGGCGTCTCCCAACCTCGTGCAGACTGCTCCTTCCTGGGCAGGAAGTCTAGAAGCCAGGCAAGTCTGGGCAAGGCTCGCCCCAGGCAGAGCAGCCTCGCGCAAGGAACTCTGCCAGATCAGGGCTCTCAGCGGAGCTGGAGCTCTGCCATACTGGACTCGGCTCCACCCCAGCAAGGCTTGCAGCAGCAGGCGACTGGGCTGCCTCCTCTTCCCCGGAGGAGGCTCCCTTCCACTTGTCCTGTGCACTCGGCTTCCAGGCGGAGCCATACCTCGCCTCCTGCAGGTCTTGGCTCAGGGTTACCTGAGGCCGGGAACCCAGACACGCAGGGGCAGGCCCCAACAACCTGCACACAGCTCTGCTGGGGAGAAGAGCATTAGGGAACCTATGTATTTCAGGCAAATGATGGGAGACCACAAGTGAGTCGCCAGCCTGCTGGCTGCAGACACCACCCAGGGGCCTGGGTGCATGGTGCTCTCAATGTGGCGCTGAGTCTGGACAGCCAAGCAACAGCTGAAGGAGCTCTGCAGTTGCCCTTCCCTTCCCGTCGACAGAGCTCTCAGTGCTGGAGCCCTTGGAAGTGTGGAACTCAGCGATCCCTAAGCCCTCCCAAACACATGTCTCTGCTGGGAGGAGAGTAGGGAACATACGTCTCTCACACACTTTCTAGGCACACACAGAGTCAGCCTCTGGGAGTGTGGGGATGCAAAACCCAGCCAGGGGCCTTGGAACCTGGTGCTCTCCGTGCGGAGCTTGTCTGGGCGGCCAAGAACCGCTGAAGGAGCCCTGCTGTTGCCCTTCGCTTCCCTCTGACAGAGCTTTCACTGCTGGAGCCCTTGGCAGTGTGCAACCCACCAGCCCCTAAGCCCTCCAAGGACGCTGGGACCTAAGTGCAAAGGCAAGGCAGGGGTAGAGCTGAAGCCAGGAAGGCGCCAGTGGCGTTTCCCAGCCTCACACAGCCTGCTCCTTCCTGGGAGGAGCCTAAAAGCAAGGCAAGTCTGCGCAAGGCTCGCCTATGGCAGAGCATCTTGGCGCCAGGAACTCTGCCAGATCGGGCCTCTGACAGAGCTAGAGATCTGCCGTACTGGAGGCGCACTTACTCGTGCAAGCAGGGCTTTCAACTTGACGGGGCTGGGCTGCCTCCTCTTCCCCGAGGAGGCTCGCTTCCCTGCTGGCTGTGCACTCGCCTATCAGGCGGGGGCGCAGGGCTCCTCCAGCAGGTCTTGCCTCAGGGGCTGCTTCCCCTGAGTTTGGGCTGTGGGCAGGAAACCAGACACGCAGGATCAGGCCCCAAACACCTGCACATGTCTCTGCTGGGGAGGAGAGTGCTAGGGAACCTACGTCTGTCATACACTTTCTGGGCACCCAGGAATCAGCCTCCGTGTGTGCGGGCTGAAAACCCAGCCAGGGGCCCTGGGAGCCTGGTGCTCTCCGTGCGGCGCTGATCTGGGCGGCCAAGAACCGCTGGAGGAGCCCTGCAGTTGCCCTTCCCTTCCCTCTGACAGAGCTCTCACTGCTGAGCCCTTGGCAGTGTGCAACCCACCAGCCCCTAAGCCCTCCAAGGACGCCTGGCACCTATGTGCAAAGGCAAGGCAGGATTGGAGCTGAGGCAAGGAAGGCGCCAGTGGCGACTCCCAGGCTCTGCTGCCTGCTCCTTCCTGGAGAGGCAGCCTAAAAGCAAGGCAAGTCTGGGCAAGGCTAGCCCCCGGCAGAGCAGCCTCGCGCCAGGAACTCTGCCAGATCGGGGCTCTGAGCAGAGCTAGAGCTCTGCCGTACTGGAGGCGCACTTAGCTCCGTGCAAGCAGGGCTTTCAACTTGACGGGGCTGGGCTGCCTCCTCTTCCCCGAGGAGGCTCGCTTCCCTGCTGGCTGTGCACTCGCCTATCAGGCGGGGGCGCAGGGCTCCTCCAGCAGGTCTTGCCTCAGGGGCTGCTTCCCCTGAGTTGGGGCTGTGGGCAGGAACCCAGACACGCAGGATCAGGCCCCAAACACCTGCACATGTCTCTGCTGGGGAGGAGAGTGCTAGGGAACCTACGTCTGTCATACACTTTCTGGCACCCAAGGAATCAGCCTCCGTGTGTGCGGGGCTGAAAACCCCAGCCAGGGGCCCTGGGAGCCTGGTGCTCTCGGTGCGGCGCTGATTCTAGGCGGCCTAGAAACCGCTGGAGGAGCCCTGCAGTTGCCCTTCCCTTCCCTCTGACAGAGCTCTCACTGCTGAAGCCCTTGGCAGTGTGCAACCCACCACCCCCTAAGCCCTCCCAACGACGCTGGACCTATGTGCAAAGGCAAGGCCTGAAGGCGCTCCAGTGGCGTCTCCCAGGCTCGCTCAGACAGCTCCTTCCTGGGGAGGGAGCCTAAAAGCAAGGCAAGTCTGGGCAAGGCGAGCCCCGGCGAGCAGCCTCGCGCCAGAAACTCTGCCAGATCGGGGCTCTGAGCAGAGCTAGAGCTCTGCCGTACTGGAGGCCACTTAGCTCCGTGCAAGCAGGGCTTTCCTCTTGACTGGGCTCGGCTGCCTCCTCTTCTCCGAGGAGGCTCGCTACACTGCTGGCTGTGCTCTCGCCTATCAGGCGGGCGCGCAGGGCTCCTCCAGCAGGTCTTGCCTCAGGGGCTGCTTCCCCTGAGTTGGGGCTGTGGGCGGGAACCCAGACACGCAGGATAAGGCCCCAACCACCTGCACATGTCTCTGCTGGGAGGAGAGTGCTAGGGAACCTACGTCTCTCACACACTTTCTAGGCACCCACGGAGTCAGCCTCTGGGAGTGTGGGGATGCAAAACCCAGCCAGGGGCCCTTGGAACCTGGTGCTCTCCGTGCGGAGCTTTGTCTGGGCGGCCAAGGAACCGCTGAAGGAGCCCTGCTGTTGCCCTTCGCTTCCCTCTGACAGAGCTTTCACTGCTGGAGCCCTTGGCAGTGTGCAACCCACCAGCCCCTAAGCCCTCCTCAAGGACGCTTGGGACCTAAGTGCAAAGGCAAGGCAGGGTAGAGCTGAAGCCAGGAAGGCGCCAGTGGCGTTTCCGAGCCTCACACAGCCTGCTCCTTCCTGGGGAGGGAGCCTTAAAGCAAGGCAAGTCTGCGCAAGGCTCGCCTATGGCAGAGCATCTTGGTGCCAGGAACTCTGCCAGATCGGGCCTCTGAACAGAGCTAGAGATCTGCCGTACTGGAGTCGCACTTAGCTTCGTGTAAGCAGGGATTTCAGCTTGACGGGGACTTGCTGCCTCCTCTTCCCCCGAGGAGGCTCGCTTCCCTGCTGGCTGTGCACTCGCCTATCAGGCGGGGGCGCAGGGCTCCTCCAGCAGGTCTTGCCTCAGGGGCTGCTTCCCCTGAGTTGGGGCTGTGGGCAGGAACCCAGACACGCAGGATCAGGCCCCAAACACCTGCACATGTCTCTGCTGGGGAGGAGAGTGCTAGGGAACCTACGTCTGTCATACACTTTCTGGGCACCCAAGGAATCAGCCTCCGTGTGTGCGGGGCTGAAAACCCCAGCCAGGGGCCCTGGGAGCCTGGTGCTCTCGGTGCGGCGCTGATTCTAGGCGGCCTAGAAACCGCTGGAGGAGCCCTGCAGTTGCCCTTCCCTTCCCTCTGACAGAGCTCTCACTGCTGAAGCCCTTGGCAGTGTGCAACCCACCACCCCCTAAGCCCTCCCAACGACGCCTGGCACCTATGTGCAAAGGCAAGGCAGGATTGGAGCTGAGGCAAGGAAGGCACCAGTGGCGTCTCCCAGGCTCGCTCAGACAGCTCCTTCCTGGGAGGGAGCCTAAAAGCAAGGCAAGTCTGGGCAAGGCGAGCCCCCGGCGAGCAGCCTCGCGCCAGAAACTCTGCCAGATCGGGGCTCTGAGCAGAGCTAGAGCTCTGCCGTACTGGAGGCCCACTTAGCTCCGTGCAAGCAGGGCTTTCCTCTTGACTGGGCTCGGCTGCCTCCTCTTCTCCCGAGGAGGCTCGCTACACTGCTGGCTGTGCTCTCGCCTATCAGGCGGGCGCGCAGGGCTCCTCCAGCAGGTCTTGCCTCAGGGGCTGCTTCCCCTGAGTTGAGGCTGTGGGCGGGAACCCAGACACGCAGGATAAGGCCCCAACCACCTGCACATGTCTCTGCTGGGGAGGAGAGTGCTAGGGAACCTACGTCTCTCACACACTTTCTAGGCACCCACGGAGTCAGCCTCTGGGAGTGTGGGGATGCAAAACCCAGCCAGGGGCCCTTGGAACCTGGTGCTCTCCGTGCGGAGCTTTGTCTGGGCGGCCAAGGAACCGCTGAAGGAGCCCTGCTGTTGCCCTTCGCTTCCCTCTGACAGAGCTTTCACTGCTGGAGCCCTTGGCAGTGTGCAACCCACCAGCCCCTAAGCCCTCCTCAAGGACGCTTGGGACCTAAGTGCAAAGGCAAGGCAGGGGTAGAGCTGAAGCCAGGAAGGCGCCAGTGGCGTTTCCGAGCCTCACACAGCCTGCTCCTTCCTGGGGAGGGAGCCTTAAAGCAAGGCAAGTCTGCGCAAGGCTCGCCTATGGCAGAGCATCTTGGTGCCAGGAACTCTGCCAGATCGGGCCTCTGAACAGAGCTAGAGATCTGCCGTACTGGAGTCGCACTTAGCTTCGTGTAAGCAGGGATTTCAGCTTGACGGGGACTTGCTGCCTCCTCTTCCCCGAGGAGGCTCGCTTCCCTGCTGGCTGTGCACTCGCCTATCAGGCGGGGCGCAGGGCTCCTCCAGCAGGTCTTGCCTCAGGGGCTGCTTCCCCTGAGTTGGGGCTGTGGGCAGGAACCCAGACACGCAGGATCAGGCCCCAAACACCTGCACATGTCTCTGCTGGGGAGGAGAGTGCTAGGGAACCTACGTCTGTCATACACTTTCTGGGCACCCAAGGAATCAGCCTCCGTGTGTGCGGGGCTGAAAACCCCAGCCAGGGGACCTGGGAGCCTGGTGCTCTCCGTGTGGCGCTGAATCTGGGCGGCCAAGCAACCGCTGGAGGAGCCCTG
>NW_017198958.1:0-7505 GCF_001704415.2 Capra hircus | reverse complement strand
CTCCCTCCCCAGGAAGGAGCTGTCTGAGCGAGCCTGGGAGACGCCACTGGTGCCTTCCTTTTCCTTGCCTCAGCTCCAATCCTGCCTTGCCTTTGCACATAGGTGCCAGGCGTCGTTGGGGAGGGCTTAGGGGGTGGTGGGTTGCACACTGCCAAGGGCTTCAGCAGTGAGAGCTCTGTCAGAGGGAAGGGAAGGGCAACTGCAGGGCTCCTCCAGCGGTTTCTAGGCCGCCTAGAATCAGCGCCGCACCGAGAGCACCAGGCTCCCAGGGCCCCTGGCTGGGGTTTTCAGCCCGCACACACGGAGGCTGATTCCTTGGGTGCCCAGAAAGTGTATGACAGACGTAGGTTCCCTAGCACTCTCCTCCCCAGCAGAGACATGTGCAGGTGTTTGGGGCCTGATCCTGCGTGTCTGGGTTCCTGCCCACAGCCCCAACTCAGGGGAAGCAGCCCCTGAGGCAAGACCTGCTGGAGGAGCCCTGCGCCCCCGCCTGATAGGCGAGTGCACAGCCAGCAGGGAAGCGAGCCTCCTCGGGGGAAGAGGAGGCAGCCCAGCCCCGTCAAGGAAAGCCCTGCTTGCACGGAGCTAAGTGCGCCTCCAGTACGGCAGAGCTCTAGCTCTGCTCAGAGCCCCGATCTGGCAGAGTTCTGGCGCGAGGCTGCTCTGCCGGGGCTAGCCTTGCCCAGACTTGCCTTGCTTTTAGGCTGCCCTCTCCAGGAAGGAGCAGGCAGCAGGAGCCTGGGAGTCGCCACTGGCGCCTTTCTTGCCTCAGCTCCAATCCTGCCTTGCCTTTGCACTTAGGTCCAGTCCTCCTTAAGGAGAGCTTAGGGGCTGGTGGGTTGCACACTGCCAAGGGCTCCAGCAGTGAGAATTCTGTCAGAGGGAAGGGAAGGGCAACTGCAGGGCTCCTCCAGCGGTTGCTTGGCCGCCCAGATTCAGCGCCACACGGAGAGCACCAGGCTCCCAGGGCCCCTGGCTGGGGTTTTCAGCCCGCACACACGGAGGCTGATTCCTTGGGTGCCCAGAAAGTGTATGACAGACGTAGGTTCCCTAGCACTCTCCTCCAGCAGAGACATGTGCAGGTGTTTGGGGCCTGATCCTGCGTGTCTGGGTTCCTGCCCACAGCCCCAACTCAGGGGAAGCAGCCCCTGAGGCAAGACCTGCTGGAGGAGCCCTGCGCCCCCCGCCTGATAGGCGAGTGCACAGCCAGCAGGGAAGCGAGCCTCCTCGGGGAAGAGGAGGCAGCAAGTCCCCGTCAAGCTGAAATCCCTGCTTACACGAAGCTAAGTGCGACTCCAGTACGGCAGATCTCTAGCTCTGTTCAGAGGCCCGATCTGGCAGAGTTCCTGGCACCAAGATGCTCTGCCATAGGCGAGCCTTGCGCAGACTTGCCTTGCTTTAAGGCTCCCTCCCCAGGAAGGAGCAGGCTGTGTGAGGCTCGGAAACGCCACTGGCGCCTTCCTGGCTTCAGCTCTACCCCTGCCTTGCCTTTGCACTTAGGTCCCAAGCGTCCTTGAGGAGGGCTTAGGGGCTGGTGGGTTGCACACTGCCAAGGGCTCCAGCAGTGAAAGCTCTGTCAGAGGGAAGCGAAGGGCAACAGCAGGGCTCCTTCAGCGGTTCCTTGGCCGCCCAGACAAAGCTCCGCACGGAGAGCACCAGGTTCCAAGGGCCCCTGGCTGGGTTTTGCATCCCCACACTCCCAGAGGCTGACTCCGTGGGTGCCTAGAAAGTGTGTGAGAGACGTAGGTTCCCTAGCACTCTCCTCCCCAGCAGAGACATGTGCAGGTGGTTGGGGCCTTATCCTGCGTGTCTGGGTTCCCGCCCACAGCCTCAACTCAGGGGAAGCAGCCCCTGAGGCAAGACCTGCTGGAGGAGCCCTGCGCGCCGCCTGATAGGCGAGAGCACAGCCAGCAGTGTAGCGAGCCTCCTCGGGAGAAGAGGAGGCAGCCGAGCCAGTCAAGAGGAAAGCCCTGCTTGCACGGAGCTAAGTGGGCCTCCAGTACGGCAGAGCTCTAGCTCTGCTCAGAGCCCCGATCTGGCAGAGTTTCTGGCGCGAGGCTGCTCGGCCGGGGGCTCGCCTTGCCCAGACTTGCCTTGCTTTTAGGCTCCCTCCCCAGGAAGGAGCTGTCTGAGCGAGCCTGGGAGACGCCACTGGTGCCTTCCTTGCCTCAGCTCCAATCCTGCCTTGCCTTTGCACATAGGTGCCAGGCGTCGTTGGGGAGGGCTTAGGGGGTGGTGGGTTGCACACTGCCAAGGGCTTCAGCAGTGAGAGCTCTGTCAGAGGGAAGGGAAGGGCAACTGCAGGGCTCCTCCAGCGGTTTCTAGGCCGCCTAGAATCAGCGCCGCACCGAGAGCACCAGGCTCCCAGGGCCCCTGGCTGGGGTTTTCAGCCCCGCACACACGGAGGCTGATTCCTTGGGTGCCCAGAAAAGTGTATGACAGACGTAGGTTCCCTAGCACTCTCCTCCCAGCAGAGACATGTGCAGGTGTTTGGGGCCTGATCCTGCGTGTCTGGGTTCCTGCCCACAGCCCCAACTCAGGGGAAGCAGCCCCTGAGGCAAGACCTGCTGGAGGAGCCCTGCGCCCCGCCTGATAGGCGAGTGCACAGCCAGCAGGGAAGCGAGCCTCCTCGGGGAAGAGGAGGCAGCAAGTCCCCGTCAAGCTGAAATCCCTGCTTACACGAAGCTAAGTGCGACTCCAGTACGGCAGATCTCTAGCTCTGTTCAGAGGCCCGATCTGGCAGAGTTCCTGGCACCAAGATGCTCTGCCATAGGCGAGCCTTGCGCAGACTTGCCTTGCTTTAAGGCTCCCTCCCCAGGAAGGAGCAGGCTGTGTGAGGCTCGGAAACGCCACTGGCGCCTTCCTGGCTTCAGCTCTACCCCTGCCTTGCCTTTGCACTTAGGTCCCAAGCGTCCTTGAGGAGGGCTTAGGGGCTGGTGGGTTGCACACTGCCAAGGGCTCCAGCAGTGAAAGCTCTGTCAGAGGGAAGCGAAGGGCAACAGCAGGGCTCCTTCAGCGGTTCCTTGGCCGCCCAGACAAAGCTCCGCACGGAGAGCACCAGGTTCCAAGGGCCCCTGGCTGGGTTTTGCATCCCCACACTCCAGAGGCTGACTCCGTGGGTGCCTAGAAAGTGTGTGAGAGACGTAGGTTCCCTAGCACTCTCCTCCCCAGCAGAGACATGTGCAGGTGGTTGGGGCCTTATCCTGCGTGTCTGGGTTCCGCCCACAGCCTCAACTCAGGGGAAGCAGCCCCTGAGGCAAGACCTGCTGGAGGAGCCCTGCGCGCCCGCCTGATAGGCGAGAGCACAGCCAGCAGTGTAGCGAGCCTCCTCGGGAGAAGAGGAGGCAGCCGAGCCCAGTCAAGAGGAAAGCCCTGCTTGCACGGAGCTAAGTGGGCCTCCAGTACGGCAGAGCTCTAGCTCTGCTCAGAGCCCCGATCTGGCAGAGTTTCTGGCGCGAGGCTGCTCGGCCGGGGGCTCGCCTTGCCCAGACTTGCCTTGCTTTTAGGCTCCCTCCCCAGGAAGGAGCTGTCTGAGCGAGCCTGGGAGACGCCACTGGCCTTCCTTGCCTCAGCTCCAATCCTGCCTTGCCTTTGCACATAGGTCCAGAGGGAGGGCTTAGGGGCTGGTGGGTTGCACACTGCCAAGGGCTCCAGCAGTGAGAGCTCTGTCAGAGGGAAGGGAAGGGCAACTGCAGGGCTCCTCCAGCGGTTTCTTGGCCGCCAGAATCAGCGCCACACGGAGAGCACCAGGCTCCCAGGGCCCCTGGCTGGGGTTTTCAGCCCGCACACACGGAGGCTGATTCCTTGGGTGCCCAGAAAGTGTATGACAGACGTAGGTTCCCTAGCACTCTCCTCCCCAGCAGAGACATGTGCAGGTGTTTGGGGCCTGATCCTGCGTGTCTGGGTTCCTGCCCACAGCCCCAACTCAGGGGAAGCAGCCCTGAGGCAAGACCTGCTGGAGGAGCCCTGCGCCCCCGCCTGATAGGCGAGTGCACAGCCAGCAGGGAAGCGAGCCTCCTCGGGGGAAGAGGAGGCAGCCAGCCCCGTCAAGTTGAAAGCCCTGCTTGCACGGAGCTAAGTGCGCCTCCAGTACGGCAGATCTCTAGCTCTGTTCAGAGCCCGATCTGGCAGAGTTCCTGGCAAGATGCTCTGCCGGGCGAGCCTTGCGCCAGACTTGCCTTGCTTTTAGGCTCCTCCCAGGAAGGAGCAGGCTGTGTGAGCTGGGAGCCACTGGCGCCTTCTGGCTTCAGCTCTACCCCTGCCTTGCCTTTGCACTTAGGTCCCAGCGTCCTTGAGGAGGCTTAGGGGCTGGTGGGTTGCACACTGCCAAGGGCTCCAGCAGTGAAAGCTCTGTCAGAGGGAAGGAAGGGCAACAGCAGGGCTCCTCAGCGGTTCTTGGCCGCCCAGATCCCACGGAGAGCACCAGGTTCCAAGGGCCCTGGCTGGGTTTTTCATCCCACACTCCCGAGGCTGATTCCTGGGTGCCCAGAAAGTGTGTGAGAGACGTAGGTTCCCTAGCACTCTCCTCCCCAGCAGAGACATGTGCAGGTGTTGGGGCTATCCTGCGTGTCTGGGTTCCCGCCCACAGCCCCAACTCAGGGGAAGCAGCCCCTGAGGCAAGACCTGCTGGAGGAGCCCTGCGCGCCCGCCTGATAGGCGAGAGCACAGCCAGCAGGTAAGCGAGCCTCCTCGGGAAAGAGGAGGCAGCCGAGCCCAGTCAAGAGGAAAGCCCTGCTTGCACGGAGCTAAGTGCGCCTCCAGTACGGCAGAGCTCTAGCTCTGCTCAGAGCCCCGATCTGGCAGAGTTTCTGGCGCGAGGCTGCTCGCCGGGGGAGCCTTGCCCAGACTTGCCTTGCTTTTAGGCTCCTCCCAGGAAGGAGCTGTCTGAGCGAGCTGGGAGACGCCACTGGTGCCTTCCTTGCCTCAGCTCCAATCCTGCCTTGCCTTTGCACTAGGTGCCAGGCGTCTTGGGGAGGCTTAGGGGGTGGTGGGTTGCACACTGCCAAGGGCTTCAGCAGTGAGAGCTCTGTCAGAGGGAAGGGAAGGGCAACTGCAGGGCTCCTCCAGCGGTTTCTTGGCCGCCTAGAATCAGCGCCGCACCGAGAGCACCAGGCTCCCAGGGCCCTGGCTGGGGTTTTCAGCCCCGCACACACGGAGGCTGATTCCTTGGGTGCCCAGAAAGTGTATGACAGACGTAGGTTCCCTAGCACTCTCCTCCCCAGCAGAGACATGTGCAGGTGTTTGGGGCCTGATCCTGCGTGTCTGGGTTCCTGCCCACAGCCCCAACTCAGGGGAAGCAGCCCCTGAGGCAAGACCTGCTGGAGGAGCCCTGCGCCCCGCCTGATAGGCGAGTGCACAGCCAGCAGGGAAGCGAGCCTCCTCGGGGAAGAGGAGGCAGCCGAGCCCGTCAAGAGGAAAGCCCTGCTTGCACGGAGCTAAGTGCGCCTCCAGTACGGCAGAGCTCTAGCTCTGCTCAGAGCCCGATCTGGCAGAGTTCCTGGCGCGAGGCTGCTCTGCCGGGGGCTAGCCTTGCCCAGACTTGCCTTGCTTTTAGGCTGCCTCTCCAGGAAGGAGCAGGCAGCAGGAGCCTGGAGTCGCCACTGGCGCCTTTCTTGCCTCAGCTCCAATCCTGCCTTGCCTTTGCACTTAGGTCCAGTCCTCCTTAAGGAGGCTTAGGGGGTGGTGGTTGCACACTGCCAAGGGCTCCAGCAGTGAGAATTCTGTCAGAGGGAAGGGAAGGGCAACTGCAGGGCTCCTCCAGCGGTTGCTTGGCCGCCCAGATTCAGCGCCACACGGAGAGCACCAGGCTCCCAGGGCCCCTGGCTGGGGTTTTCAGCCCCGCACACACGGAGGCTGATTCCTTGGGTGCCCAGAAAGTGTATGACAGACGTAGGTTCCCTAGCACTCTCCTCCCAGCAGAGACATGTGCAGGTGTTTGGGGCCTGATCCTGCGTGTCTGGGTTCCTGCCACAGCCCCAACTCAGGGGAAGCAGCCCTGAGGCAAGACCTGCTGGAGGAGCCCTGCGCCCCCGCCTGATAGGCGAGTGCACAGCCAGCAGGGAAGCGAGCCTCCTCGGGGAAGAGGAGGCAGCAAGTCCCCGTCAAGCTGAAATCCCTGCTTACACGAAGCTAAGTGCGACTCCAGTACGGCAGATCTCTAGCTCTGTTCAGAGGCCCGATCTGGCAGAGTTCCTGGCACCAAGATGCTCTGCCATAGGCGAGCCTTGCGCAGACTTGCCTTGCTTTAAGGCTCCCTCCCCAGGAAGGAGCAGGCTGTGTGAGGCTCGGAAACGCCACTGGCGCCTTCCTGGCTTCAGCTCTACCCCTGCCTTGCCTTTGCACTTAGGTCCCAAGCGTCCTTGAGGAGGGCTTAGGGGCTGGTGGGTTGCACACTGCCAAGGGCTCCAGCAGTGAAAGCTCTGTCAGAGGGAAGCGAAGGGCAACAGCAGGGCTCCTTCAGCGGTTCTTGGCCGCCAGACAAAGCTCCGCACGGAGAGCACCAGGTTCCAAGGGCCCCTGGCTGGGTTTTGCATCCCACTCCCAGAGGCTGACTCCGTGGGTGCCTAGAAAGTGTGTGAGAGACGTAGGTTCCCTAGCACTCTCCTCCCCAGCAGAGACATGTGCAGGTGGTTGGGGCCTGATCCTGCGTGTCTGGGTTCCCGCCACAGCCCCAACTCAGGGGAAGCAGCCCTGAGGCAAGACCTGCTGGAGGAGCCCTGCGCGCCCGCCTGATAGGCGAGAGCACAGCCAGCAGTGTAGCGAGCCTCCTCGGGAGAAGAGGAGGCAGCCGAGCCCAGTCAAGAGGAAATCCCTGCTTGCACGGAGCTAAGTGGGCCTCCAGTACGGCAGAGCTCTAGCTCTGCTCAGAGCCCCGATCTGGCAGAGTTTCTGGCGCGAGGCTGCTCGCCGGGGCTCGCCTTGCCCAGACTTGCCTTGCTTTTAGGCTCCTCCCAGGAAGGAGCTGTCTGAGCGAGCTGGGAGACGCCACTGGTGCCTTCCTTGCCTCAGCTCCAATCCTGCCTTGCCTTTGCACATAGGTGCCAGCGTCGTTGGGGAGGGCTTAGGGGTGGTGGTTGCACACTGCCAAGGGCTTCAGCAGTGAGAGCTCTGTCAGAGGGAAGGGAAGGGCAACTGCAGGGCTCTCCAGCGGTTTCTAGGCCGCCTAGAATCAGCGCCGCACCGAGAGCACCAGGCTCCCAGGGCCCCTGGCTGGGGTTTTCAGCCCCGCACACACGGAGGCTGATTCCTTGGGTGCCCAGAAAGTGTATGACAGACGTAGGTTCCCTAGCACTCTCCTCCCCAGCAGAGACATGTGCAGGTGTTTGGGGCCTGATCCTGCGTGTCTGGGTTCCTGCCACAGCCCCAACTCAGGGGAAGCAGCCCCTGAGGCAAGACCTGCTGGAGGAGCCCTGCGCCCCCCGCCTGATAGGCGAGTGCACAGCCAGCAGGGAAGCGAGCCTCCTCGGGGGAAGAGGAGGCAGCCCAGCCCCGTCAAGTTGAAAGCC
>NW_017198957.1:0-7506 GCF_001704415.2 Capra hircus | reverse complement strand
TGGAGTCTCCCTGGGAGTCAGTCCTCATCTCGAGTGGGGTGCACGTGGTTTTCCTTCCCCGTGCTGTAGTAGCAGTGTCATGCTTCCTCGCGTGGATCAAGGGATCTGTGGCTTTCCCTCGAGGCTTTCCCACGAGGCTTTCCACAAGGCTGCCCACGTGCCACTGTGGTGTGAGTCGATCCTAGGCTTTGAAAGTCGAGGTGCAGGGAAAACAGGTTCCTGGAATGGACGGAGACATCTGGGGACTCTGGTAATGGTGGCGAACCTGGAGTTCCTCTCGCTTTTCCTCTGGAGAGCGCCTCCTCTTGAGATGCGACGGGAACGCCGCGAATTCCCGACCACGCAGAGAAAGGATCAAACCTCTCGAGCTAGGAGGCGGAAACGTGGCTCCTCTTGATGTGGGCGGGACTTTCCTGCTTCCTCTCGAGTGGAGACGGGTATGTCGGGAACTACTTGAGTTGCTGCAAGGGTGTGAAGGACCCTTTGGAAGTTCCAGAGGTTACGTGTGATTTGCCTGGAGAAGCCTCAGCGGAAATGGGCCTCATCTCGCCTGGAGGGGAGAACCTCCTGGATTTTTTCGAGTTGCGGCAGGAGCTCTCGACTTACGATGGGGACCTCAGGGATCCGCTCTGGTGGCTCAGGAAAGGCCAGTCCCATGCGAGTTGCTCGGCGGCCTCTCTGGATTCCTCTTCCGTCGATGCTGGGCCTAAGACTTCTGTGGAGTCAGTGCGGGAACCTGAGGATTCCTCTCCAGTGCTGACATGGATCTTGGGTACTTCTGGAGTCCCCCCAGGGGAGTCAGTCCTCATCTCGAGTAGGGGCATGCACGTGCGCTTTCCTTCCGAGCTGTAGCAGCAGTGTCGCGCTTCCCTTCCGGTGGATCAAGGGATCTGTGTCTTTCCCTCGAGGCTTTCCCACGAGGCTTTCCACAGGCTGTCCCACGTGCCACGGTGGTGTGAGTTGATCCTCGGCTTGAAAGTCGATGCAGTTCAGGGAAAAACAGGTTTCCCTGGAATGGACTGAGATATTCAGGGACTCTGGGAATGGTGGCACGACCCTGGAGTTCCTCTCGCCTTTCCTGTGGAGAGCGCCTCCTCTTGAGATGCAACGGGAACGCAGGGAATTCTTTCCCGAACCAGGGGAAAGGATCCTCCTCTGGAGCTAGGAGGCGGAAACGGGGCTCCTCTGGATGTGGGCGGGACTCTCGTGCTTCCTCTCGTGGAGACGGCTATGTCGGAGAACTTCTTGAGTTGCAGCAAGGGTGTGAAGGACCTTTGGAAGTTCCAGATATTAGATGTGATTAGCCTCGAGACGCCTCAGCGGAAATGGGCCTCATCTCGCCTGCAGGGGAGAACCTCCTGGATGTTCTCGAGTTGCGGCAGGTGCTCTCGACTTACGACGGGGCCTGCAGGGCCCCGCTCTGGTGGCCTCAGGAAAGGCCAGTCCCCTTGCGAGTTGCTCAGGGGCCTCTCGGGATTCCTCTCCCTTCGATGCCGGGGCCTAAGACCTTGTGTGGAATCGGTGCCGAAACCTGAGGATTCGTCTCCAGTGCTGACATGGATCTTGGCGTACTTCTGGAGTCTCCCCAGGGGAGTCAGTCGTCGTCTCGAGTGGGGGCATGCACGTGTGCTTTACTCCCGAGCTGTGACAGCAGTGTCACGCTTCCCTTCTCGTGGATCAAGGGACCTGTGGCTTTCCCTCGAGGCTTTCCCACGAGGCTTTCCCAAGAGGCTTTCCCACAGGGCTGTCCCACGTGCCAACGTGGTGTGAGTCGATGCTCCGGCTTGAAAGTCGAGGCAGTGCAAGGGAAAACAGGTTTCCCTGGAATGGACTGATACATCTGGGGACTCTGGGAATGGTGACACGACCCTGGAGTTCCTCTCGCCTTTCCTGTGGAGAGCGCCTCCTCTTGAGATGCGAGGGAAACGCCGGGAATTCTTTCCCGACCACGAGGGAAATGATACCTCCTCTCGAGCTAGGAGGCCGGAAAAGGGGCTCCTCTGGATGTGGCGGGACTCTCGTGCTTCCTCTCGAGTGGAGACGGGTATGTCGGGGACCTTCTTGAGTTGCCAGCAAGGGTGTGAAGGACCCTTTGGAAGTTCCAGAGGTCAGGTGTGATAAGCCTCGAGTCGCCTCTGCGGAAATGGGCCTCATCTCGCCTGGAGGGGAGAACCTCCTGGATTTTCTCGAGTTGCGTCAGGTGCTCTCGACTTACGATGGGGACCTCAGAGACCCGCTCTGGTGGCCTCAGGAAAGACCAGTCCCCATGCGAGTTACTCAGGGCCCTCTCGGGGTTCCTCTCCCGTCGATGCCAGGGCCTAAGACCTTGTGTGGAGTCGGTGCCAGAACCTGAGGATTCCTTTGTAGTGCTGACAAGGATCTTGGGGTACTTCTCCAGTCTCCCCACGGGAGTCAGTCCTCATCTCGATGTGGGGCCATGCACGTGCGCTTTCCTCCCGAGCTGTAGCAGCAGTGTCACGCTTCCCTTCGCGTGGATCAAGGTATCTGCGGCTTTCCCTCGAGGCTTTCCCACGAGTCTTTTCCACGGAGGCTTTCCCACGAGACTTTCCCAAAGGGCTGTCCCACGTGCCACCGTGTTGTGTGTCGATCCTAGGCTAGAAAGTTGAGGCAGTGCAGGAGAAAACAGGATTCCATGGAATGGACTGAGACATCTGGGGGCCTCTGGGAATGGGTGCACGAATCTGGAGTTCCTCTCGCCTTTCCTGTGGAGAGCGCCTCCTCTTGAGATGAGATGGGAACTCCGGGAATACTTGACCGACCACTCAGTGAAAGGATCCCTCCTCTCGTGCTAGGAGGCAGTAACGGGGCTCCTCTGGATGTGGGCGGGACTCTCGGGCTTCCTCTCGAGTGGAGACGGGTTGTGTGGGGGAGCTTCTTGAGTTGCCAGCAAGGGCGTGAAGGACCCTTTGTAAGTTCCATAGGTTAGGTGTGATTAGCCTGGAGACGCCTCAGCGGAAATGGGCCTCATCTCGCCTGGAGGGTAGAACCTCCTGGATTTTCTCGAGTTGCGGCAGGTGCCCTCGACTTACGACGGGGACCTCAGGGACCCGCTCTGGTGCCCTCAGGAAAGGCCAGGCCCCATGCGAGTTGCTCTGGGGCCTCGCGGGATTCCTCTCCCGTAGATGCCAGGGCCTAAGACCTTGTGTGGAGTCGGTGCCGGAAGCTGAGGATTCCTCTCCAGTGCTGACATGGATCTTGGGGTACTTTCTCGAGTCTCCCCAGGGGTGTCAGTCTTCGTCTCGAGTGGGGCCATGCACGTGCGCTTTCCTCCCGAGCTGTAGCAGCAGTGTCCCGCTTCCCTTCGCGTGGATCAAGGGATCTGTGGCTTTCCCTCGAGGCCTTTCCCACGAGGCTTTCCCACAGGGCTGTCCCACGTGCCACTGTGGTGTGAGTCGATCCTCGGCTAGAAAGTCGAGGCAGTGCAGGGAAACAGGTTTCCCTGGAATGGACTGAGACATCTGGGGGACTCTGCGAATGGTGGCACGAACACTGGAGTTCCTCTCGCCTTTCCTGTGGAGAGCGCCTCCTCTTGAATTGCGACGGGAACTCGGTGAATTCTTTCCAGACAACGCACGGAAAGGATCCCACCTCTGGGAGCTAAGAGGCAGAAATGGGGCCCTCTGATGTGGGTGGGACTCTCGTGCTTCCTCTCGAGTGCAGACGGGTATGTCGGAGAACTTCTTGAGTTGCAGCAAGGGTGTGAAGGACCCTTTGGAAGTTCCAGAGGTTAGGTGTGATTAGCCTCAAGACGCCTCAGCGGAAATGGGCCTCATCTTGCCTGGAGGGGAGAACCTCCTGGATTTTCTCGAGTTGCGGCAGGTGCTCTCGACTTATGACGGGGACCTCAGGGACCCGCTCTGGTGGACTCAGTAAAGGCCAGTCCACATGCGCGTTGCTCAGGGGCCTCTCGGATTCCTCTCCCGTCGATGCTGGGCATACGACCTTGTGTGAATTCGGGTGCCGGAACTTGAGGATTCCTCTCCAGTGCTGACATGGATCTTGGGGTACTTCTGGAGTCTCCCCAGGGAGTCAGTCGTAGTCTCGAGTGGGGGCATGCACGTGCGATTTCCTTCAGAGCTGTAGCAGCAGTGTCACGCTTCCCTTCGCGTGGATCAAGGGATCTGTGGCTTTCCCTAGAGACTTTCCCACGAGGCTTTCCCACGGGGCTTTCCCACGAGGCTTTCCCACAGGGCTGTCCCACGTGCCACCGTGGTGTGAGTCGATCCTCGGCTAGAAAGTCAAGGCAGTGCAGGGAAAACAGGTTTTCCTGGAATGGACTGAGACATCTGGGGACTCTGCGAATGGTGGCACGACCCTTGAGTTCCTCTCGCCTTTCCTGTGGAGAGCGCCTCATCTTGAGATGCGACGGGAACGCCGGGAATTCATTACCAACGACACAGGGAAAGGATCCCTCCTCTCGAGCTACGAGGCGGACACGGGGCTCCTCTGGATGTGAGCGGAGCTCTTGTGCTTCCTCTCGAGTGGAGACGGGTATGTCATGGAAATTCTTGAGTTGTAGCAAGGGTGTGAAGGACCCTTTGGAAGTTCCAGAGATTAGGTGTGATTAGCCTCGAGACGCCTCAGCGAAATGGGCCTCTCTCGCCTGGAGGGCAGAACCTCCTGGATTTTCTCGAGTTGCAGCAGGTGCGCTCGACTTACAACAGGGACCTCAGGGACCCGCTCTGGTGGCCTCAGGAAAGGCCAGTCCCCATGCGAGTTGCTCGGGGCCGCTCGGGATTCCTCTCCCATCGATGCCGGGCCCTAAGACCTTGTGTGGAGTCGGTGTCGGAAACTGAGAATTCCTCTGCAGTGCTGACATCGCTCTTGGGGTACTTCTGAAGTCTCCCCAGGGGAGTGAGTCCTCGTCTCCAGTCGGGGTATGCACGTGCCCTTTCCTCCCGAGCTGTAGCAGCAGTGTCACGCTTCCCTTCCCGTGGATCATAGGATCTGTGGCTTTCCCTCGAGGCTTTCCCATGAGGCTTTCCCACGACGCTTTCCCCAGGCTTTCCAACGAGGCTTTCCCCAGTGATGTCCCACGTGCCACCGCGGTGTCAGTCGATCCTCGGTTTGAAAGTCGAGGCAGTGCCGGGAAACAGGCTTCCCTGGAATGGACTGAGACATCTGGGGGACTCTGGGAATGGTGACACGACCCTGGAGTTCCTCTCGCCTTTCCTGTGGAGAGCGCCCCCCTCTTGATATGTGACGGGAACGCTGAGAATTCTTTTCTGAACACGCAGGAAAGGATCCCTCCTGTCGAGCTAGGAGGCAGAAAAAGGGCTCCTCTGGATGTGGGCGGGACTCTCGTGCTTCCTCTCGAGTGGAGACGGGTATGTCAGGGAACTTCTTGAGTTGCAGCAAGGGTGTGAAGGGCCCTTTGGAAGGTCCAGAGGTTAGGTGTGATTAGCCTCGAGTCGCCTCTGCGGAAATGGGGCTCATCTCGTCTGGAGGGAAGAACCTCCTGGATTTTCGAGTTGTGGCAGGTTCTCTCGACTTATGACGGGGACCTCAGGGACTCGCTCTGGTGGCCTCAGGAAGGCCAGTCCCATGCGAGTTGCTCGGGGCCTCTCGGGATTTCACTCCGTCGATGCCGGGGCCTAAGGCCTTGTGTGGAGTCGGTGCAGGAACCTGAGGTTTCCTCTCCTTGCTGACATGGATCTTGGTACTTCTGGAGTCTCCCCAGGGGAGTCAGTCCTCGTCTGGAGTGGGCGCATGCACATGCGCTTACCTCCCGAGCTGTAGCTGCAGTATCTCGCTTCTCTTCTTGTGGAGTAAGGGATCTGTGGCTTTCCCTCGAGTCTTTCCCACGAGGCTTTCCCAAGGCTTTCCAAAGGGCTGTCCCACATGCCACCGTTGTTTGAATGATACTCGGCTTGAGAGCCAAGGCAATGCAGGTAAAACAGGTTTCCGTGAAATGGACTGAGACATGTGGGGGACTCTGGGAATGGTGGCACCACCCTGGAGTTCCTCTCGCCTTTCCTGTGGAGAGCGACTCCTCTTGAGACGCTATGGGAACGCCGGGAATTCTTTCCCGACAACGCAGGGAAAGGATCCCTCCTCTCGAGCTGGGAGAAGGAAACGGGGCTCCTCTGGATGTGGGCAGGCCTCTCGTGCTTCCTCTCGAGTGGAGAAGTTATGTCAGGGAACTTCTTGAGTTGCAGCAAGGACGTGAAGGACCCTTTGGAAGTTTCAGAGGTTAGGTGTGATTAGCCTCGAGACGTCTCAGCGGAAATGGGCCTCATCTCGCCTGGAGGGGAGAGAACCTTCTGGATTTTCTCGAGTTGCGGCAGGTGCTCTCGACTTACGACGGGGACCTCAGGGACCCGCTCTTGTGGCCTCAGGAAAGGCCAGTCCCCATGCGTGTTGCTCGTGGGCCTCTCGGGATTCCTCTCCCGTCGATGCCCGGCCTAAGACTTGTGTGGAGTCAGTGCTGGAACCTGAGGATTCCTCTCCAGTGCTGACATGGATCTTGGGTACTAATGGAGTCTCCCTAGTGGAGGCAGTCCTCGTCTCGAGTGGGGCATGCACGTGCGATTTCCTCCCGAGCTGAAGCAGCAGTGTCACGCTTCCCTTCGCGTGGATCAAGGGATCTGTGTCTTTCCCTCGAGGCTTTCCCACGAGGCTTTCCACGAGGCCTTCCCACAGGGCTGTGCCACGTGCCACCTGTGGTGTGAGTCGATCCTCGGCTTGAAAGTCGAGGCAGTGCAGGGAAAAGGTTTCCCTGGAATGGAATGAGACATCCGGGGGACTCTGGAATGGTGGCACGACCCTGCAGTTCCTCTCCCTTTCCTTTGGAGAGCGCCTCCTCTTGAGATGCGATGAGAATGCCGGGAATTCTTTCCCGACAAGTAGGGAAAAGGATCCCTCATCTCGAGCTACGAGCCGGAAACGGAGCTCCTCTGGATGTGGCGGGACCCTTGTGCTTCCTCTTGAGTGGAGACGGGTATGTCGGGGAACTTCTTGAGTTGCAGCATGACTGTGAAAGACTCTTTAGAAGTTCCAGAGTTCACGTGTGATTAGCCTCGAAACATCAGTCGAAACGGGCCTCATCTCACCTGCAGGGAGAACCTCCTGGATTTTACCGAGTTGCGGCAGGTGCTCTCGACCTAACGACGGGGACCTCATGGACCCGCTCTGGTTACCTCAGGAAAGGCCAGTCCCCATGTGAGTTGCTAGAGGTCCTGTCGCTATTCCTCTCCCGTCGATGCCAGGGCCTAAGACCTTGTGTGGAGTCGGGCCGGAACCTGAGGATTCCTCTCCAGGGCTGACATGCATCTTGGGTTATTTCTGGAGTCTCCCAGGGGAGTCAGTTCTCGTCTCGAGTAGGGGCATGCACGTGCGCTTTCCTCCCGTGCTGTAGCAGCAGTGTCACGCCGTCGCGTGGATTAACGGATCTGTGGCTTTCCTCGAGGCTTTCCCACGAGGCTTTCCCACAGGGTTGTCACACGTGCCACCAGGTGTGAGTTGATCCTCAGCGTGAAAGTCGAG
>NW_017198956.1:0-7507 GCF_001704415.2 Capra hircus | reverse complement strand
CATCTAACATCTGGAAACTTCCAAAGGGTCATTCACACCCTTGCTGCAACTCAAGAAGTTCCCCGACATACCGTCTCCACTCGAGAGGAAGCACGAGAGTCCCGCCCATCCAGAGGAGCCCCGTTTCCGCCTCCTAGCTCGAGAGGAGGGATCCTTTCCCTGCGTGTTCGGGAAAGAATTCCCGGCGTTCCCGTCGCATCTCAAGAGGAGGCGCTCTCCACAGTAAAGGCGAGAGGAACTCGAGGGTCGTGCCACCATTCCAGAGTCCCCTGGATGTCTCAGTCCATTCCAGGGAAACCTGATTTCCCTGCACTGCCTCGACTTTCAAGCCAAGGATCGACTCACTCCACGGTGGCGCGTGGGACAGCCCTGTGGAAAGCCTCGTGGGAAAGCTCTTGGGAAAGCCTCGAGGGAAAGCCACAGATCCGTTGATCCACGCGAAGGGAAGGGTGACACTGCTGCTAAAGCTCGGGAGGAAAGCGCACGTGCATGCCCCTCTCGAGTAGAGGACTGACTGCACTGGGAGACGCCAGAAGTACCCAAGATCCATGTCAGCACTGGAGAGGAATCCTCAGGTTCCAGCACCGACTCCACACGAGATCTTAGGACCCGACATCGACGGGAGAGGAATCCCGACAGGACCCCAAGCAACTTGCATGGGGACTGGCCTTTCCTGCGGCCAACACAGCGGGTCCCTGAGGTCCCCTTCGTAAGTTGAGAGCACCTGCCGCAACTCGAGAATATCCAGGACGTTCTCCCTCCAGGCGAGATGAGGACCATTTCACTGAAGCGTCTCGAGTCTAATCACATCTAACATCTGGAACTTCCACAGGGTCCTTCACACCCTTGCTGCCACTCAAGAAGTTCCCGACATACCCGTCTCCACTCGAGAGGAAGCACGAGAGTCCTCCCACATCCAGAGGAGCCCCTTCCACCGCCTAGCCCGAGAGGTGGGATTCTTTCCCTGCGTGGTCGGGAAAGAATTCCCGGCGTTCCCGTCGCATCTGAAGAGGAGGCGCTCCACAGGAAAGGCGAGAGGAACTCCAGGGTCGTGTCACCAATCACAGAGTCCCCCAGATGTCTCAGTCCATTCCAGGGAAACCTGTTTTCCCTGCACTGCCTCGACTTTCAAGCCGAGGATCGACTCACACCACTGTGGCACGTGGAACAGCCCTGTGGGAAAGCCTCGTGGGAAAGCCTCGTTGGAAAGCCTCGAGAGAAAGCCCCTGATCCCTTGATCCACGCGAAGGGAAGCGCGACACTGCTGCTACAGCTCGGAAGGAAAGCGCACGTGCATGCCGCTACGCGAGACGAGGACTGACTCCCCTTGGGAGACTCCCAGAAGTACACCAAGATCCATGTCAGCAATGAAGAGGAATCCTCAGGTCCGGCACTGACTCCACACAAGGTCTTAGGCCCCAGCATCAACGGGAGAGGAATCCCGAGAGGCCCCGAGCAACTCGCATGGGGACTGGACTTTCCTGTGGCCACCCAGAGCGGGTCCTTGAAGTCCCCGTCGTAAGTCGAGAGCACCTGCCGCAACTCGAGAAAATCCAGGAGGTTCTCCCCTCCAGGCGAGATGAGGCCCATTTCCGATGAGGCGTTTCGAGGCTAATCACACCTAACCTCTGGAACTTCCACAGGGTCCTTCACACCCTTGCTGCAACTCAAGACGTTCCCTTACATACCGGTCTCCACTCGAGAGGAAGCACGATAGTCCCGCCCACATCCAGAGGAGCCCCGTTTCTGCCTCCTAGCTTGAGAGGAGGGATCCTTTCCCTGCCTTGGTCGGGAAAGAATTCCCGGCGTTCCCGTCGCATCTCAAGAGGAGGCGCTCTCCACAGGAAAGGCGAGAGGGAACTCCAGGGTCGTGCCACCATTCCCAGAGTCCCCCAGATGTTTCAGTTCCATTCCAGGGAAACCTGTTTTCCCTGCACTGCCTCGACTTTCAAGCCGAGGATCGACTCACACCACTGTGGCACGTGGGACAGCCCTGTGGGAAAGCCTCGTGGGAAAGCCTCGTTGGAAAGCCTCGAGAGAAAGCCCCTGACCCCTTGATCCACGCAAAGGGAAGCGTGACACTGCTGCTTCAGCTCGGGAGGAAAGCGCACGTGCATTCCCCACTCGAGACGACGACTGACTCCCCTGGGGAGACTCCAGAAGTACCCCAAGATCCATGTCAGCACTGGAGAGGAATGCTCAGGTTCCGGCACCTACTCCACACAAGATCTAAGCCCCGGCATAGACGGAGAGGAATCCTGAGAGGCCTCCGAGCAATTCGCAAGGGGACTGGCCTTTCCTGAGGCCACCAGAGCGGGTCCCTGAGGTCCCCGTCGTAAGTCGAGAGCACCTGCCGCAACTCGAGAAAATCCAGGAGGTTCTCCCCTCCAGGCGAGATGAGGCCATTTCCGCTTAGGCGTCTCCAGGCTAATCACATCAAACATCTGGAACTTCCAAAGGGTCCTTCACACCCTTGCTGCAACTCAAGAAGTTCCCCGACATACCCGTCTCCACTCGAGAGGAAGCACGAGTGTCCCGCCCACATCCAGAGAGCCCTGTTTCCGCCTCATAGCTCGAGAGGATTGATCCTTTCCCTGCATGGTCGGAAAAGAATTCAAGGCG
Source organism: Capra hircus (assembly GCF_001704415.2). NCBI lineage: Eukaryota > Metazoa > Chordata > Mammalia > Artiodactyla > Bovidae > Capra > Capra hircus. The sequence goes on along the minus strand of NW_017198956.1, from coordinate 4,885 downwards.
TTTCCAACGCATCTTAAGTGGAGGCGCTCTCCACAGGAAAATAGAGAGGAACTCCAGGGTCGTGCCCCATTCCCAGAGTCCCCAGATGTCTCAGTCCATTCCAGGGAAACATTTATTCCCTGCACTGCCTCGACTTTCAAACTGAGGATCGACTCACACCACAGTGGCACGTGGGACAGCCCTGTGGGAAAGCCTCGTGGGAAAGCCTCGAGGGAAAGCCACAGATCCCTTGATCCATGTGAAGGGAAGCGTGACACTGCTGCTACAGATCGGGAGGAAAGCGCTCGTGCATGCCCCCAGTTGAGTAGAGGACTGACTGCCCTGAGAGACTCCAGAAGTACACCAAGATCCATGTCAGCACTGCAGAGGAATCTTCAGGTTCCAGCACTGACTCCACACAAGATCTTAGGCACCGGCATCGAAGGGAGAGGAATCCCGAGAGGCCCCTGAGCAACTCGCATGGGGACTGGCCTTTCCTGAGGCCTCCAGAGCGGGTCCCTGAGGTCCCCATCGTAAGTTGAGAGCACCTGCTGCAACTCGAGAAAATCCAGGAGGTTCTCCCCTCCAGGCGAGATGAGGCCCATTTCCGCTGAGGCGTCTCGAGGCTAATCACATCTAACATCTGGAACTTACAAAGGGTCCTTCACACCCTTGCTGCAACTCAAGAAGTTCCCCGACATACCGGTCTCCACTCAAGAGTAACATGAGAGTCCCGCCCATTTCCAGAGTGGCCCCGTTTCCGACTGCTAGCTCGAGAGGAGAGATCCTTTCCCTGCGTGGTCCCGAAAGAATTCCTAGCATTCCTATCGCATCTCAAGAGGAGGCGCTCTCCACAGGAAAGACGAGAGGAACTCCAGGATCAGGCCCCATTCCCAGAGTCCCCCTGATTTCTCAGGCCATTGCAGGGAAACCTGTTTTCCCTGCACTGCCTCGACTTTCAAGCCGAGGAACGACTCACACCACGGTGGCACGTGGGACAGCCCTGGGGAAGCCTCGTGGGAAAGCCTTGTGGGAAAGCCTCGATGGAAAGCCACAGATCCCTTGATCCACGCGAAGGGAAGCGCCACACTGCTGCTAAAGCTCCGGAGGAAAGCGCACGTGCATGCCCCCATTCGAGCGATGACTGACTCCCCTGGAGAGACTCCAGAAGTACCCCAAGATCCATGTCAGCACTGGAGAGGAATCCTCAGTTTCTGGCACAGACTCCACACAAGGTCTTAAGCCCCGGCTTCGACGGGAGAGGAATCCCGAGAGGCCCCGAGCAACTCGCTTGGGGACTGGCCTTTCCTGTGGCCACAAGAGCGGGTGCCTGAGGTCCCCGTCGTAAGTCGAGAGCACCTGCCACAACTCGAGAAAATCCAGGAGGTTCTCCCCTCCAGGCGAGTTGAGGCCCATTTCTGCTGAGGCGTCTCCAGGATATTCACCTAACCTCTGGAACATCCAAAGGTTTCTTCACACCCTTGCTGCAACTCAAGAAGTTCCCCGACATACCCGTCTCCACTCGAGAGGAAGCACGAGAGTCCCGCCCACATCCAGAGGAGCCCCGTTTCCGCCTCCTAGCTCGAGAGGAGGATCCTTTCCCTGCGTGCTCTGGAAAGAATTCCCGGCGTTCCCGTCCCATCTCAAGAGAGGAGGCGCTCTCCACAGGAAAGGGAGAGGAACTCCAGGGTCCTGCCACCATTCCCAGAGTCCCCCAGATGTCTCAGTCCATTCCAGGGAAACCTGTATTCCCTGCACTGCCTCGACTTTCAAGTCGAGGATCGACTCACACCACAGTGGCACGTGGTACAGCCCTGTGGGAAAGCCTCGTGGTAAAGCCTCGAGGGAAAGCCACAGATCCCTTGATCCATGCGAAGGGAATCGGGACACTGCTGCTACAGCTCCGGAGGAAAGCGCACGTGCATGGCCCCACTCGAGACGAGAGTACTGACACCCCTGGGGTGACTCCAGAAGTACCCCAAGATCCATGTCAGAAGTGGAGAGGAATCCTCAGGTTCCGGCACCGACTCCAACCAAGGTCTTAGGCCCCTGCATCGACGGGAGAGGAATCCCGAGAGGCCCCAGAGCAACACGCATGGGGACTAGCCTTTCCTGAGGCCACCAGAGCAGGTCCCTGAGGTCCCCATCGTAAGTCGAGAGCACCTGCCGCAACTCCAGAAAATCCAGGAGGTTCTCCCCTCCAGGTGAGATGAGGCCCATTTCCGCTGAGGCAAGTAGGGGGTAATCACACTTAAACTCTGGAACTTCCAAAGGGTCCTTCACACCCTTGCTGCAACTCAAGAAGTTCCCCGACATACCCGTCTCCACTCTAGAGGAATCGGAGAGTCCCGTCCATATCCAGAGTGGCCCCGTTTCCGCCTGCTAGCTCGAGAGGAGGATCCTTTCCCTGCGTGGTCGAGAAAGAATTCCTAGCGTTCCCGTCGCATTTCAAGAGGAGGCGCTCTCCACAGGAAAGGCGAAAAGAACTCCAGGATCAGGCCCCATTCCCAGAGTCCCCCAGATGTCTCAGTCCATTCCAGGGAAACCTATTTTCCCAGCACTCCTCGACTGTCAAGCCGAGGATCGACTCACTCCACAGTGGCACGTGGGACAGCCCTGTGGGAAAGACTCGTGGAAAGCCTCGTGGGAAAGCCTCGAGAGAAAGCCCCTGATCCCTAGATCCACGCGAAGGGAACCGTGACACTGCTGCTACAGCTCTGGAGGAAAGCGCACGTGCATGCCCCCACTCGAGACGAGGACTGATTCCCCTGGGGAGACTCCAGAAGTACGCCAATATCCATGTCTGCACTGGAGAGTGCCGGAGCCAGTGTGAGGAATCCCGCCCGTGACAAGGTCATGAGGAAGGAAGCTGACATACGCAAGGCGTGCTCAGACTTCAGGGACCCCTCTGGAAATTCCTAAGCATGTACCCAACAAAAATCTGCCGGCTTTTGTGCTCTGCTTTTCCACTCTTCTGACATTTTCTGGAAAAAGTCAATTCAGGGCTTTAGTCTTCTGCATTTGAAAGAGTGTTTCAATCCAAAAACCCTCTGATGGCTTTCTAGCCTGCCTGCAGGACTCGTACAGCTGCGCATGTGATTGTTTGAGGCCTCCTGACCGCAGGAGGCACAGGAAGCTTAAAACATCCTAGGAATGTAGGGGCTTCCGAAGAGTCAAAATCTTTAGAATAGGACTGATTAAAAGTTTCATTTTTTGGGTCAATGCTTGCTGCCAAATTTTCATATCCTTTTTTTTAGATATAGTTGGTATATAGAAAAACAAGTAGTAGACCTGGTATTAGCAACATTAGATCTTCGAGTTAAGTACCTTCTTTGTTATCCCACTGCACCTTTGTTCTATAGAGATGTAACTTTAATGCTTTAAGGAGATGCAGATTAAAGAAAAACACTTCAGGGGAAACAAAATCAACATTCATTAAGGAAGAGAGATAAAAAGTGTTAACAAGCTTCTTGGCCAGAAGATAATGTAAATCACCTGAGACCTTTTGTATACAAAATGATGTATAGAAAGAGTCTGGGCTGCGAACGCTACATAATTTTGTGTTACCCATTGATCTCCATGTTTTATCAAAAGTATAAAAGGCCTTCTGAACAATAAAGGATGGGGCCAGGGGCCGGGGACCAGTTTCTCGGACCAGTTTCTCGAACTAGTCTCTCGGCCTGGTTTCTTGGGACTCTGGCTCCCCCCATGTCTCTCTCTCTCCTCTTCTCTCCCCTTTCCTCTCTCTGCTCTTTACTTTAACTTCAGGCTGAATCTCCATCTGGGGCGCGGAGGCTCGCCAGGTCTACTTACTTGCCCGGCTGTTAAGACCCGCACGAAAGGGAGCTTAAGGCGAGGCACCCTTAGATATTCAAGCGGCGCCGGTGGCCCAACGTAGATGGTGCAAATTCCTTGTCTGGAATTTTATTGGCCTTCCGCGTAAACCAAGCTATTCAGCCCTCTTCCTCCACTTAACCTTCTTACTACACTATAGTTTCTTAATCTAATCTTACATTAATAAACAAACAAGTCTTTCCACGCCAACGCCGTCCACCTTCGAATTCCCTGGATCCACCGGGGCTGGACCCCGGCAAGTGGCGCCCGGAACAGGCTATTCGAAGGTAGGTTCCTCGGAGCAAAAGCTCCCCGGAGCACTCTGCTGCTCCCCCGGAGCACTCTCTGTTGCTCCCCCGGAGCACTCTCTGTTGCTCCCCGGAGTGACTTTAATCACTCCCCCGGAGTACTTTCGGGTACTCCCCCAGTGTTGAGTGTTCGGGACGGCTAGGACCCCACTCAGGGTGCCGCGGACCCCCTGTAGGATAGACAGGGTGAGGAAGAGTGGGAAGTTTCAAGGTTTAAGAAAAACCTGGTGCTCTAGAGGTTCGAAAGAAACCTGCTATCTTAGGGTTTAAAACAAAAACCCCCCTTGGCTAAGGTAAAACCTTTTTGTCAAGGCAGACTTTTCTATAACTCTTAATTTTCTGACATGGGTAACAATGACTCAAAACAATGACACCTCTTTATACAAGTAATTTTGTAACTGTTAAACAAAAAAGACAAATTAAAGATTAAAAGGCTACTGTTATGAGAGCAATGTCCTTGGTTTCAAAAAAGGGATTTAGATACTTGGGTGAACTAACAAAACAGCAAAAAGCTCTTACTATACTTTGCATGGGCCTGTAAATGCTTTTGCTCTGTAAAATATGATTACAAATGTTCTGGACCCCTGTCATGAGGTGTTTAGATAGCCTATGGGAGAGGCTATAGCGGTAAATGGTAGTGGGTCTCACCTTCTATGCAGATCGTATTTTCTTGCCATTGGCAAACAAAAGGAGAGAGACTACTCTTCCTCCCGAGGAAGGAGGTGCTTACAGGACGCAGCGGCCGAGCGCCCTGGAGAGCCCCT
>NW_017198955.1:0-19670 GCF_001704415.2 Capra hircus | reverse complement strand
TGGCTGTGCTCTCGCCTATCAGGCGGCGCGGCAGGGCTCCTCCAGCAGTCTTGTCAGGGGCCTCAGGGGCTGCTTCCCCTGAGTTGAGGCTGTGGGCGGGAACCCCAGACACGGGGGATAGGCCCAACCACCTGCACATGTCTCTGCTGGGGAGGAGAGTGCTAGGGAACCTACGTCTCTCACACACTTTCTAGGCACCCACGGAGTCAGCCTCTGGGAGTGTGGGGATGCAAAACCCAGCCAGGGGCCCTTGGAACCTGGTGCTCTCCGTGCGGAGCTTTGTCTGGGCGGCCAAGGAACCGCTGAAGGAGCCCTGCTGTTGCCCTTCGCTTCCCTCTGACAGAGCTTTCACTGCTGGAGCCCTTGGGCAGTGTGCAACCCACCAGCCCCTAAGCCCTCCTCAAGGACGCTTGGGACCTAAGTGCAAAGGCAAGGCAGGGGTAGAGCTGAAGCCAGGAAGGCGCCAGTGGCGTTTCCGAGCCTCACACAGCCTGCTCCTTCCTGGGGAGGGAGCCTTAAAGCAAGGCAAGTCTGCGCAAGGCTCGCCTATGGCAGAGCATCTTGGTGCCAGGAACTCTGCCAGATCGGGCCTCTGAACAGAGCTAGAGATCTGCCGTACTGGAGTCGCACTTAGCTTCGTGTAAGCAGGGATTTCAGCTTGACGGGGACTTGCTGCCTCCTCTTCCCCCGAGGAGGCTCGCTTCCCTGCTGGCTGTGCACTCGCCTATCAGGCGGGGGCGCAGGGCTCCTCCAGCAGGTCTTGCCTCAGGGGCTGCTTCCCCTGAGTTGGGGCTGTGGGCAGGAACCCAGACACGCCAGGATCAGGCCCCAAACACCTGCACATGTCTCTGCTGGGGAGGAGAGTGCTAGGGAACCTACGTCTGTCATACACTTTCTGGGCACCCAAGGAATCAGCCTCCGTGTGTGCGGGGCTGAAAACCCCAGCCAGGGGACCTGGGAGCCTGGTGCTCTCCGTGTGGCGCTGAATCTGGGCGGCCAAGCAACCGCTGGAGGAGCCCTGCAGTTGCCCTTCCCTTCCCTCTGACAGAATTCTCACTGCTGGAGCCCTTGGCAGTGTGCAACCCACCAGCCCCTAAGCTCTCCTTAAGGAGGACTGGGACCTAAGTGCAAAGGCAAGGCAGGATTGGAGCTGAGGCAAGAAAGGCGCCAGTGGCGACTCCCAGGCTCCTGCTGCCTGCTCCTTCCTGGAGAGGCAGCCTAAAAGCAAGGCAAGTCTGGGCAAGGCTAGCCCCCGGCAGAGCAGCCTCGCGCCAGGAACTCTGCCAGATCGGGGCTCTGAGCAGAGCTAGAGCTCTGCCGTACTGGAGGCGCACTTAGCTCCGTGCAAGCAGGGCTTTCAACTTGACGGGGCTGGGCTGCCTCCTCTTCCCCCGAGGAGGCTCGCTTCCCTGCTGGCTGTGCACTCGCCTATCAGGCGGGGGCGCAGGGCTCCTCCAGCAGGTCTTGCCTCAGGGGCTGCTTCCCCTGAGTTGGGGCTGTGGGCAGGAACCCAGACACGCAGGATCAGGCCCCAAACCACCTGCACATGTCTCTGCTGGGGAGGAGAGTGCTAGGGAACCTACGTCTGTCATACACTTTCTGGGCACCCAAGGAATCAGCCTCCGTGTGTGCGGGGCTGAAAACCCCAGCCAGGGGCCCTGGGAGCCTGGTGCTCTCGGTGCGGCGCTGATTCTAGGCGGCCTAGAAACCGCTGGAGGAGCCCTGCAGTTGCCCTTCCCTTCCCTCTGACAGAGCTCTCACTGCTGAAGCCCTTGGCAGTGTGCAACCCACCACCCCCTAAGCCCTCCCCAACGACGCCTGGCACCTATGTGCAAAGGCAAGGCAGGATTGGAGCTGAGGCAAGGAAGGCACCAGTGGCGTCTCCCAGGCTCGCTCAGACAGCTCCTTCCTGGGGAGGGAGCCTAAAAGCAAGGCAAGTCTGGGCAAGGCGAGCCCCCGGCCGAGCAGCCTCGCGCCAGAAACTCTGCCAGATCGGGGCTCTGAGCAGAGCTAGAGCTCTGCCGTACTGGAGGCCCACTTAGCTCCGTGCAAGCAGGGCTTTCCTCTTGACTGGGCTCGGCTGCCTCCTCTTCTCCCGAGGAGGCTCGCTACACTGCTGGCTGTGCTCTCGCCTATCAGGCGGGCGCGCAGGGCTCCTCCAGCAGGTCTTGCCTCAGGGGCTGCTTCCCCTGAGTTGAGGCTGTGGGCGGGAACCCAGACACGCAGGATAAGGCCCCAACCACCTGCACATGTCTCTGCTGGGGAGGAGAGTGCTAGGGAACCTACGTCTCTCACACACTTTCTAGGCACCCACGGAGTCAGCCTCTGGGAGTGTGGGGATGCAAAACCCAGCCAGGGGCCCTTGGAACCTGGTGCTCTCCGTGCGGAGCTTTGTCTGGGCGGCCAAGGAACCGCTGAAGGAGCCCTGCTGTTGCCCTTCGCTTCCCTCTGACAGAGCTTTCACTGCTGGAGCCCTTGGCAGTGTGCAACCCACCAGCCCCTAAGCCCTCCTCAAGGACGCTTGGGACCTAAGTGCAAAGGCAAGGCAGGGGTAGAGCTGAAGCCAGGAAGGCGCCAGTGGCGTTTCCGAGCCTCACACAGCCTGCTCCTTCCTGGGGAGGGAGCCTTAAAGCAAGGCAAGTCTGCGCAAGGCTCGCCTATGGCAGAGCATCTTGGTGCCAGGAACTCTGCCAGATCGGGCCTCTGAACAGAGCTAGAGATCTGCCGTACTGGAGTCGCACTTAGCTTCGTGTAAGCAGGGATTTCAGCTTGACGGGGACTTGCTGCCTCCTCTTCCCCCGAGGAGGCTCGCTTCCCTGCTGGCTGTGCACTCGCCTATCAGGCGGGGGCGCAGGGCTCCTCCAGCAGGTCTTGCCTCAGGGGCTGCTTCCCCTGAGTTGGGGCTGTGGGCAGGAACCCAGACACGCAGGATCAGGCCCCAAACACCTGCACATGTCTCTGCTGGGGAGGAGAGTGCTAGGGAACCTACGTCTGTCATACACTTTCTGGGCACCCAAGGAATCAGCCTCCGTGTGTGCGGGGCTGAAAACCCCAGCCAGGGGACCTGGGAGCCTGGTGCTCTCCGTGTGGCGCTGAATCTGGGCGGCCAAGCAACCGCTGGAGGAGCCCTGCAGTTGCCCTTCCCTTCCCTCTGACAGAATTCTCACTGCTGGAGCCCTTGGCAGTGTGCAACCCACCAGCCCCTAAGCTCTCCTTAAGGAGGACTGGGACCTAAGTGCAAAGGCAAGGCAGGATTGGAGCTGAGGCAAGAAAGGCGCCAGTGGCGACTCCCAGGCTCCTGCTGCCTGCTCCTTCCTGGAGAGGCAGCCTAAAAGCAAGGCAAGTCTGGGCAAGGCTAGCCCCCGGCAGAGCAGCCTCGCGCCAGGAACTCTGCCAGATCGGGGCTCTGAGCAGAGCTAGAGCTCTGCCGTACTGGAGGCGCACTTAGCTCCGTGCAAGCAGGGCTTTCAACTTGACGGGGCTGGGCTGCCTCCTCTTCCCCCGAGGAGGCTCGCTTCCCTGCTGGCTGTGCACTCGCCTATCAGGCGGGGGCGCAGGGCTCCTCCAGCAGGTCTTGCCTCAGGGGCTGCTTCCCCTGAGTTGGGGCTGTGGGCAGGAACCCAGACACGCAGGATCAGGCCCCAAACCACCTGCACATGTCTCTGCTGGGGAGGAGAGTGCTAGGGAACCTACGTCTGTCATACACTTTCTGGGCACCCAAGGAATCAGCCTCCGTGTGTGCGGGGCTGAAAACCCCAGCCAGGGGCCCTGGGAGCCTGGTGCTCTCGGTGCGGCGCTGATTCTAGGCGGCCTAGAAACCGCTGGAGGAGCCCTGCAGTTGCCCTTCCCTTCCCTCTGACAGAGCTCTCACTGCTGAAGCCCTTGGCAGTGTGCAACCCACCACCCCCTAAGCCCTCCCCAACGACGCCTGGCACCTATGTGCAAAGGCAAGGCAGGATTGGAGCTGAGGCAAGGAAGGCACCAGTGGCGTCTCCCAGGCTCGCTCAGACAGCTCCTTCCTGGGGAGGGAGCCTAAAAGCAAGGCAAGTCTGGGCAAGGCGAGCCCCCGGCCGAGCAGCCTCGCGCCAGAAACTCTGCCAGATCGGGGCTCTGAGCAGAGCTAGAGCTCTGCCGTACTGGAGGCCCACTTAGCTCCGTGCAAGCAGGGCTTTCCTCTTGACTGGGCTCGGCTGCCTCCTCTTCTCCCGAGGAGGCTCGCTACACTGCTGGCTGTGCTCTCGCCTATCAGGCGGGCGCGCAGGGCTCCTCCAGCAGGTCTTGCCTCAGGGGCTGCTTCCCCTGAGTTGAGGCTGTGGGCGGGAACCCAGACACGCAGGATAAGGCCCCAACCACCTGCACATGTCTCTGCTGGGGAGGAGAGTGCTAGGGAACCTACGTCTCTCACACACTTTCTAGGCACCCACGGAGTCAGCCTCTGGGAGTGTGGGGATGCAAAACCCAGCCAGGGGCCCTTGGAACCTGGTGCTCTCCGTGCGGAGCTTTGTCTGGGCGGCCAAGGAACCGCTGAAGGAGCCCTGCTGTTGCCCTTCGCTTCCCTCTGACAGAGCTTTCACTGCTGGAGCCCTTGGCAGTGTGCAACCCACCAGCCCCTAAGCCCTCCTCAAGGACGCTTGGGACCTAAGTGCAAAGGCAAGGCAGGGGTAGAGCTGAAGCCAGGAAGGCGCCAGTGGCGTTTCCGAGCCTCACACAGCCTGCTCCTTCCTGGGGAGGGAGCCTTAAAGCAAGGCAAGTCTGCGCAAGGCTCGCCTATGGCAGAGCATCTTGGTGCCAGGAACTCTGCCAGATCGGGCCTCTGAACAGAGCTAGAGATCTGCCGTACTGGAGTCGCACTTAGCTTCGTGTAAGCAGGGATTTCAGCTTGACGGGGACTTGCTGCCTCCTCTTCCCCCGAGGAGGCTCGCTTCCCTGCTGGCTGTGCACTCGCCTATCAGGCGGGGGCGCAGGGCTCCTCCAGCAGGTCTTGCCTCAGGGGCTGCTTCCCCTGAGTTGGGGCTGTGGGCAGGAACCCAGACACGCAGGATCAGGCCCCAAACACCTGCACATGTCTCTGCTGGGGAGGAGAGTGCTAGGGAACCTACGTCTGTCATACACTTTCTGGGCACCCAAGGAATCAGCCTCCGTGTGTGCGGGGCTGAAAACCCCAGCCAGGGGCCCTGGGAGCCTGGTGCTCTCCGTGTGGCGCTGATTCTAGGGCGGCCTAGCAACCGCTGGAGGAGCCCTGCAGTTGCCCTTCCCTTCCCTCTGACAGAGCTCTCACTGCTGGAAGCCCTTGGCAGTGTGCAACCCACCAGCCCCTAAGCCTCCCTTAACGGACGGACTGGGACCTAATGTGCAAAGGCAAGGCAGGATTGGAGCTGAGGCAAGGAAGGCGCCAGTGGCGTCTCCCAGGCTCCTGCTCAGACCTGCTCCTTCCTGGGAGAGGCAGCCTAAAAGCAAGGCAAGTCTGGGCAAGGCGTAGCCCCCGGCAGAGCAGCCTCGCGCCAGGAACTCTGCCAGATCGGGGCTCTGAGCAGAGCTAGAGCTCTGCCGTACTGGAGGCGCACTTAGCTCCGTGCAAGCAGGGCTTTCCTCTTGACTGGGGCTCGGGCTGCCTCCTCTTCTCCCCGAGGAGGCTCGCTACACCTGCTGGCTGTGCTCTCGCCTATCAGGCGGGCGCGCAGGGCTCCTCCAGCAGGTCTTGCCTCAGGGGCTGCTTCCCCTGAGTTGAGGCTGTGGGCGGGAACCCAGACACGCAGGATCAGGCCCCAACCACCTGCACATGTCTCTGCTGGGGAGGAGAGTGCTAGGGAACCTACGTCTCTCACACACTTTCTAGGCACCCACGGAGTCAGCCTCTGGGAGTGTGGGGATGCAAAACCCAGCCAGGGGCCCTTGGAACCTGGTGCTCTCCGTGCGGAGCTTTGTCTGGGCGGCCAAGGAACCGCTGGAAGGAGCCCTGCTGTTGCCCTTCGCTTCCCTCTGACAGAGCTTTCACTGCTGGAGCCCTTGGCAGTGTGCAACCCACCAGCCCCTAAGCCCTCCTCAAGGACGCTTGGGACCTAAGTGCAAAGGCAAGGCAGGGGTAGAGCTGAAGCCAGGAAGGCGCCAGTGGCGTTTCCGAGCCTCACACAGCCTGCTCCTTCCTGGGGAGGGAGCCTTAAAAGCAAGGCAAGTCTGCGCAAGGCTCGCCTATGGCAGAGCATCTTGGTGCCAGGAACTCTGCCAGATCGGGCCTCTGAACAGAGCTAGAGATCTGCCGTACTGGAGTCGCACTTAGCTTCGTGTAAGCAGGGATTTCAGCTTGACGGGGACTTGCTGCCTCCTCTTCCCCCGAGGAGGCTCGCTTCCCTGCTGGCTGTGCACTCGCCTATCAGGCGGGGGCGCAGGGCTCCTCCAGCAGGTCTTGCCTCAGGGGCTGCTTCCCCTGAGTTGGGGCTGTGGGCAGGAACCCAGACACGCAGGATCAGGCCCCAAACCACCTGCACATGTCTCTGCTGGGGAGGAGAGTGCTAGGGAACCTACGTCTGTCATACACTTTCTGGGCACCCAAGGAATCAGCCTCCGTGTGTGCGGGGCTGAAAACCCCAGCCAGGGGCCCTGGGAGCCTGGTGCTCTCCGTGTGGCGCTGAATCTGGGCGGCCAAGCAACCGCTGGAGGAGCCCTGCAGTTGCCCTTCCCTTCCCTCTGACAGAATTCTCACTGCTGGAGCCCTTGGCAGTGTGCAACCCACCAGCCCCTAAGCTCTCCTTAAGGAGGACTGGGACCTAAGTGCAAAGGCAAGGCAGGATTGGAGCTGAGGCAAGAAAGGCGCCAGTGGCGACTCCCAGGCTCCTGCTGCCTGCTCCTTCCTGGAGAGGCAGCCTAAAAGCAAGGCAAGTCTGGGCAAGGCTAGCCCCCGGCAGAGCAGCCTCGCGCCAGGAACTCTGCCAGATCGGGGCTCTGAGCAGAGCTAGAGCTCTGCCGTACTGGAGGCGCACTTAGCTCCGTGCAAGCAGGGCTTTCAACTTGACGGGGCTGGGCTGCCTCCTCTTCCCCCGAGGAGGCTCGCTTCCCTGCTGGCTGTGCACTCGCCTATCAGGCGGGGGCGCAGGGCTCCTCCAGCAGGTCTTGCCTCAGGGGCTGCTTCCCCTGAGTTGGGGCTGTGGGCAGGAACCCAGACACGCAGGATCAGGCCCCAACCACCTGCACATGTCTCTGCTGGGGAGGAGAGTGCTAGGGAACCTACGTCTGTCATACACTTTCTGGGCACCCAAGGAATCAGCCTCCGTGTGTGCGGGGCTGAAAACCCCAGCCAGGGGCCCTGGGAGCCTGGTGCTCTCGGTGCGGCGCTGATTCTAGGCGGCCTAGAAACCGCTGGAGGAGCCCTGCAGTTGCCCTTCCCTTCCCTCTGACAGAGCTCTCACTGCTGAAGCCCTTGGCAGTGTGCAACCCACCACCCCCTAAGCCCTCCCCAACGACGCCTGGCACCTATGTGCAAAGGCAAGGCAGGATTGGAGCTGAGGCAAGGAAGGCACCAGTGGCGTCTCCCAGGCTCGCTCAGACAGCTCCTTCCTGGGGAGGGAGCCTAAAAGCAAGGCAAGTCTGGGCAAGGCGAGCCCCCGGCCGAGCAGCCTCGCGCCAGAAACTCTGCCAGATCGGGGCTCTGAGCAGAGCTAGAGCTCTGCCGTACTGGAGGCCCACTTAGCTCCGTGCAAGCAGGGCTTTCCTCTTGACTGGGCTCGGCTGCCTCCTCTTCTCCCGAGGAGGCTCGCTACACTGCTGGCTGTGCTCTCGCCTATCAGGCGGGCGCGCAGGGCTCCTCCAGCAGGTCTTGCCTCAGGGGCTGCTTCCCCTGAGTTGAGGCTGTGGGCGGGAACCCAGACACGCAGGATAAGGCCCCAACCACCTGCACATGTCTCTGCTGGGGAGGAGAGTGCTAGGGAACCTACGTCTCTCACACACTTTCTAGGCACCCACGGAGTCAGCCTCTGGGAGTGTGGGGATGCAAAACCCAGCCAGGGGCCCTTGGAACCTGGTGCTCTCCGTGCGGAGCTTTGTCTGGGCGGCCAAGGAACCGCTGAAGGAGCCCTGCTGTTGCCCTTCGCTTCCCTCTGACAGAGCTTTCACTGCTGGAGCCCTTGGCAGTGTGCAACCCACCAGCCCCTAAGCCCTCCTCAAGGACGCTTGGGACCTAAGTGCAAAGGCAAGGCAGGGGTAGAGCTGAAGCCAGGAAGGCGCCAGTGGCGTTTCCGAGGCCTCACACAGCCTGCTCCTTCCTGGGGAGGGAGCCTTAAAGCAAGGCAAGTCTGCGCAAGGCTCGCCTATGGCAGAGCATCTTGGTGCCAGGAACTCTGCCAGATCGGGCCTCTGAACAGAGCTAGAGATCTGCCGTACTGGAGTCGCACTTAGCTTCGTGTAAGCAGGGATTTCAGCTTGACGGGGACTTGGCTGCCTCCTCTTCCCCCGAGGAGGCTCGCTTCCCTGCTGGCTGTGCACTCGCCTATCAGGCGGGGGCGCAGGGCTCCTCCAGCAGGTCTTGCCTCAGGGGCTGCTTCCCCTGAGTTGGGGCTGTGGGCAGGAACCCAGACACGCAGGATCAGGCCCCAAACCACCTGCACATGTCTCTGCTGGGGAGGAGAGTGCTAGGGAACCTACGTCTGTCATACACTTTCTGGGCACCCAAGGAATCAGCCTCCGTGTGTGCGGGGCTGAAAACCCCAGCCAGGGGCCCTGGGAGCCTGGTGCTCTCCGTGTCGGCGCTGATTCTGGGCGGCCAAGCAACCGCTGGAGGAGCCCTGCAGTTGCCCTTCCCTTCCCTCTGACAGAGCTTCTCACTGCTGGAGCCCTTGGCAGTGTGCAACCCACCAGCCCCTAAGCTCTCCTCAAGGAGGACTGGGACCTAAGTGCAAAGGCAAGGCAGGATTGGAGCTGAGGCAAGGAAGGCGCCAGTGGCGTCTCCCAGGCTCGCTCAGCCTGCTCCTTCCTGGGAGAGGCAGCCTAAAAGCAAGGCAAGTCTGGGCAAGGCTAGCCCCCGGCAGAGCAGCCTCGCGCCAGGAACTCTGCCAGATCGGGGCTCTGAGCAGAGCTAGAGCTCTGCCGTACTGGAGGCGCACTTAGCTCCGTGCAAGCAGGGCTTTCCAACTTGACGGGGCTGGCTGCCTCCTCTTCCCCGAGGAGGCTCGCTTCCCTGCTGGCTGTGCACTCGCCTATCAGGCGGGGCGCAGGGCTCCTCCAGCAGGTCTTGCCTCAGGGGCTGCTTCCCCTGAGTTGGGGCTGTGGGCAGGAACCCAGACACGCAGGATCAGGCCCCAACCACCTGCACATGTCTCTGCTGGGGAGGAGAGTGCTAGGGAACCTACGTCTGTCATACACTTTCTGGGCACCCAAGGAATCAGCCTCCGTGTGTGCGGGGCTGAAAACCCCAGCCAGGGGCCCTGGGAGCCTGGTGCTCTCCGTGCGGCGCTGATCTGGGCGGCCAAGAACCGCTGGAGGAGCCCTGCAGTTGCCCTTCCCTTCCCTCTGACAGAGCTTCTCACTGCTGGAGCCCTTGGCAGTGTGCAACCCACCAGCCCCTAAGCCCTCCTCAAGGACGCTGGGACCTAAGTGCAAAGGCAAGGCAGGATTGGAGCTGAGGCAAGGAAGGCGCCAGTGGCGTCTCCCAGGCTCGCTCAGCCTGCTCCTTCCTGGGGAGGGAGCCTAAAAGCAAGGCAAGTCTGGGCAAGGCTAGCCCCCGGCAGAGCAGCCTCGCGCCAGGAACTCTGCCAGATCGGGGCTCTGAGCAGAGCTAGAGCTCTGCCGTACTGGAGGCGCACTTAGCTCCGTGCAAGCAGGGCTTTCACTTGACGGGGCTGGCTGCCTCCTCTTCCCCCGAGGAGGCTCGCTTCCCTGCTGGCTGTGCACTCGCCTATCAGGCGGGGGCGCAGGGCTCCTCCAGCAGGTCTTGCCTCAGGGGCTGCTTCCCCTGAGTTGGGGCTGTGGGCAGGAACCCAGACACGCAGGATCAGGCCCCAAACACCTGCACATGTCTCTGCTGGGGAGGAGAGTGCTAGGGAACCTACGTCTGTCATACACTTTCTGGGCACCCAAGGAATCAGCCTCCGTGTGTGCGGGGCTGAAAACCCCAGCCAGGGGCCCTGGGAGCCTGGTGCTCTCCGTGCGGCGCTGATCTGGGCGGCCAAGCAACCGCTGGAGGAGCCCTGCAGTTGCCCTTCCCTTCCCTCTGACAGAGCTTCTCACTGCTGGAGCCCTTGGCAGTGTGCAACCCACCAGCCCCTAAGCTCTCCTCAAGGACGGACTGGGACCTAAGTGCAAAGGCAAGGCAGGATTGGAGCTGAGGCAAGGAAGGCGCCAGTGGCGACTCCCAGGCTCCTGCTGCCTGCTCCTTCCTGGGAGAGGCAGCCTAAAAGCAAGGCAAGTCTGGGCAAGGCTAGCCCCCGGCAGAGCAGCCTCGCGCCAGGAACTCTGCCAGATCGGGGCTCTGAGCAGAGCTAGAGCTCTGCCGTACTGGAGGCGCACTTAGCTCCGTGCAAGCAGGGCTTTCACTTGACGGGGCTGGGCTGCCTCCTCTTCCCCCGAGGAGGCTCGCTTCCCTGCTGGCTGTGCACTCGCCTATCAGGCGGGGGCGCAGGGCTCCTCCAGCAGGTCTTGCCTCAGGGGCTGCTTCCCCTGAGTTGGGGCTGTGGGCAGGAACCCAGACACGCAGGATCAGGCCCCAACCACCTGCACATGTCTCTGCTGGGGAGGAGAGTGCTAGGGAACCTACGTCTGTCATACACTTTCTGGGCACCCAAGGAATCAGCCTCCGTGTGTGCGGGGCTGAAAACCCCAGCCAGGGGCCCTGGGAGCCTGGTGCTCTCGGTGCGGCGCTGATTCTAGGCGGCCTAGAAACCGCTGGAGGAGCCCTGCAGTTGCCCTTCCCTTCCCTCTGACAGAGCTCTCACTGCTGAAGCCCTTGGCAGTGTGCAACCCACCACCCCTAAGCCCTCCCAACGACGCCTGGCACCTATGTGCAAAGGCAAGGCAGGATTGGAGCTGAGGCAAGGAAGGCACCAGTGGCGTCTCCCAGGCTCGCTCAGACAGCTCCTTCCTGGGGAGGGAGCCTAAAAGCAAGGCAAGTCTGGGCAAGGCGAGCCCCCGGCCGAGCAGCCTCGCGCCAGAAACTCTGCCAGATCGGGGCTCTGAGCAGAGCTAGAGCTCTGCCGTACTGGAGGCCCACTTAGCTCCGTGCAAGCAGGGCTTTCCTCTTGACTGGGCTCGGCTGCCTCCTCTTCTCCCGAGGAGGCTCGCTACACTGCTGGCTGTGCTCTCGCCTATCAGGCGGGCGCGCAGGGCTCCTCCAGCAGGTCTTGCCTCAGGGGCTGCTTCCCCTGAGTTGAGGCTGTGGGCGGGAACCCAGACACGCAGGATAAGGCCCCAACCACCTGCACATGTCTCTGCTGGGGAGGAGAGTGCTAGGGAACCTACGTCTCTCACACACTTTCTAGGCACCCACGGAGTCAGCCTCTGGGAGTGTGGGGATGCAAAACCCAGCCAGGGGCCCTTGGAACCTGGTGCTCTCCGTGCGGAGCTTTGTCTGGGCGGCCAAGGAACCGCTGAAGGAGCCCTGCTGTTGCCCTTCGCTTCCCTCTGACAGAGCTTTCACTGCTGGAGCCCTTGGCAGTGTGCAACCCACCAGCCCCTAAGCCCTCCTCAAGGACGCTTGGGACCTAAGTGCAAAGGCAAGGCAGGGGTAGAGCTGAAGCCAGGAAGGCGCCAGTGGCGTTTCCGAGCCTCACACAGCCTGCTCCTTCCTGGGGAGGGAGCCTTAAAGCAAGGCAAGTCTGCGCAAGGCTCGCCTATGGCAGAGCATCTTGGTGCCAGGAACTCTGCCAGATCGGGCCTCTGAACAGAGCTAGAGATCTGCCGTACTGGAGTCGCACTTAGCTTCGTGTAAGCAGGGATTTCAGCTTGACGGGGACTTGCTGCCTCCTCTTCCCCCGAGGAGGCTCGCTTCCCTGCTGGCTGTGCACTCGCCTATCAGGCGGGGGCGCAGGGCTCCTCCAGCAGGTCTTGCCTCAGGGGCTGCTTCCCCTGAGTTGGGGCTGTGGGCAGGAACCCAGACACGCAGGATCAGGCCCCAAACACCTGCACATGTCTCTGCTGGGGAGGAGAGTGCTAGGGAACCTACGTCTGTCATACACTTTCTGGGCACCCAAGGAATCAGCCTCCGTGTGTGCGGGGCTGAAAACCCCAGCCAGGGGACCTGGGAGCCTGGTGCTCTCCGTGTGGCGCTGAATCTGGGCGGCCAAGCAACCGCTGGAGGAGCCCTGCAGTTGCCCTTCCCTTCCCTCTGACAGAATTCTCACTGCTGGAGCCCTTGGCAGTGTGCAACCCACCAGCCCCTAAGCTCTCCTTAAGGAGGACTGGGACCTAAGTGCAAAGGCAAGGCAGGATTGGAGCTGAGGCAAGAAAGGCGCCAGTGGCGACTCCCAGGCTCCTGCTGCCTGCTCCTTCCTGGAGAGGCAGCCTAAAAGCAAGGCAAGTCTGGGCAAGGCTAGCCCCCGGCAGAGCAGCCTCGCGCCAGGAACTCTGCCAGATCGGGGCTCTGAGCAGAGCTAGAGCTCTGCCGTACTGGAGGCGCACTTAGCTCCGTGCAAGCAGGGCTTTCAACTTGACGGGGCTGGGCTGCCTCCTCTTCCCCCGAGGAGGCTCGCTTCCCTGCTGGCTGTGCACTCGCCTATCAGGCGGGGGCGCAGGGCTCCTCCAGCAGGTCTTGCCTCAGGGGCTGCTTCCCCTGAGTTGGGGCTGTGGGCAGGAACCCAGACACGCAGGATCAGGCCCCAACCACCTGCACATGTCTCTGCTGGGGAGGAGAGTGCTAGGGAACCTACGTCTGTCATACACTTTCTGGGCACCCAAGGAATCAGCCTCCGTGTGTGCGGGGCTGAAAACCCCAGCCAGGGGCCCTGGGAGCCTGGTGCTCTCGGTGCGGCGCTGATTCTAGGCGGCCTAGAAACCGCTGGAGGAGCCCTGCAGTTGCCCTTCCCTTCCCTCTGACAGAGCTCTCACTGCTGGAAGCCCTTGGCAGTGTGCAACCCACCACCCCCTAAGCCCTCCCCAACGACGCCTGGCACCTATGTGCAAAGGCAAGGCAGGATTGGAGCTGAGGCAAGGAAGGCACCAGTGGCGTCTCCCAGGCTCGCTCAGACAGCTCCTTCCTGGGGAGGGAGCCTAAAAGCAAGGCAAGTCTGGGCAAGGCGAGCCCCCGGCCGAGCAGCCTCGCGCCAGAAACTCTGCCAGATCGGGGCTCTGAGCAGAGCTAGAGCTCTGCCGTACTGGAGGCCGCACTTAGCTCCGTGCAAGCAGGGCTTTCCTCTTGACTGGGCTCGGCTGCCTCCTCTTCTCCCGAGGAGGCTCGCTACCACTGCTGGCTGTGCTCTCGCCTATCAGGCGGGCGCGCAGGGCTCCTCCAGCAGGTCTTGCCTCAGGGGCTGCTTCCCCTGAGTTGAGGGCTGTGGGCGGGAACCCAGACACGCAGGATCAAGGCCCCAACCACCTGCACATGTCTCTGCTGGGGAGGAGAGTGCTAGGGAACCTACGTCTCTCACACACTTTCTAGGCACCCACGGAGTCAGCCTCCTGGGAGTGTGGGGATGCAAAACCCAGCCAGGGGCCCTTGGAACCTGGTGCTCTCCGTGCGGAGCTTTGATCTGGGCGGCCAAGGCAACCGCTGGAAGGAGCCCTGCTGTTGCCCTTCGCTTCCCTCTGACAGAGCTTTCACTGCTGGAGCCCTTGGCAGTGTGCAACCCACCAGCCCCTAAGCCCTCCTCTAAGGACGGACTTGGGACCTAAGTGCAAAGGCAAGGCAGGGGTAGGAGCTGAAGCCAGGAAGGCGCCAGTGGCGACTTTCCGAGGCCTCACTGCTGCCTGCTCCTTCCTGGAGAGGGCAGCCTTAAAAGCAAGGCAAGTCTGCGCAAGGCTACGCCCTATGGCAGAGCAGTCTCGGTGCCAGGAACTCTGCCAGATCGGGCCTCTGAGCAGAGCTAGAGCTCTGCCGTACTGGAGGCGCACTTAGCTCCGTGCAAGCAGGGCTTTCAGCTTGACGGGGACTTGGCTGCCTCCTCTTCCCCCGAGGAGGCTCGCTTCCCTGCTGGCTGTGCACTCGCCTATCAGGCGGGGGCGCAGGGCTCCTCCAGCAGGTCTTGCCTCAGGGGCTGCTTCCCCTGAGTTGGGGCTGTGGGCAGGAACCCAGACACGCAGGATCAGGCCCCAAACACCTGCACATGTCTCTGCTGGGGAGGAGAGTGCTAGGGAACCTACGTCTGTCATACACTTTCTGGGCACCCAAGGAATCAGCCTCCGTGTGTGCGGGGCTGAAAACCCCAGCCAGGGGCCCTGGGAGCCTGGTGCTCTCGGTGCGGCGCTGATTCTAGGCGGCCTAGAAACCGCTGGAGGAGCCCTGCAGTTGCCCTTCCCTTCCCTCTGACAGAGCTCTCACTGCTGAAGCCCTTGGCAGTGTGCAACCCACCACCCCCTAAGCCCTCCCCAACGACGCCTGGCACCTATGTGCAAAGGCAAGGCAGGATTGGAGCTGAGGCAAGGAAGGCACCAGTGGCGTCTCCCAGGCTCGCTCAGACAGCTCCTTCCTGGGGAGGGAGCCTAAAAGCAAGGCAAGTCTGGGCAAGGCGAGCCCCCGGCCGAGCAGCCTCGCGCCAGAAACTCTGCCAGATCGGGGCTCTGAGCAGAGCTAGAGCTCTGCCGTACTGGAGGCCCACTTAGCTCCGTGCAAGCAGGGCTTTCCTCTTGACTGGGCTCGGCTGCCTCCTCTTCTCCCGAGGAGGCTCGCTACACTGCTGGCTGTGCTCTCGCCTATCAGGCGGGCGCGCAGGGCTCCTCCAGCAGGTCTTGCCTCAGGGGCTGCTTCCCCTGAGTTGAGGCTGTGGGCGGGAACCCAGACACGCAGGATAAGGCCCCAACCACCTGCACATGTCTCTGCTGGGGAGGAGAGTGCTAGGGAACCTACGTCTCTCACACACTTTCTAGGCACCCACGGAGTCAGCCTCTGGGAGTGTGGGGATGCAAAACCCAGCCAGGGGCCCTTGGAACCTGGTGCTCTCCGTGCGGAGCTTTGTCTGGGCGGCCAAGGAACCGCTGAAGGAGCCCTGCTGTTGCCCTTCGCTTCCCTCTGACAGAGCTTTCACTGCTGGAGCCCTTGGCAGTGTGCAACCCACCAGCCCCTAAGCCCTCCTCAAGGACGCTTGGGACCTAAGTGCAAAGGCAAGGCAGGGGTAGAGCTGAAGCCAGGAAGGCGCCAGTGGCGTTTCCGAGCCTCACACAGCCTGCTCCTTCCTGGGGAGGGAGCCTTAAAGCAAGGCAAGTCTGCGCAAGGCTCGCCTATGGCAGAGCATCTTGGTGCCAGGAACTCTGCCAGATCGGGCCTCTGAACAGAGCTAGAGATCTGCCGTACTGGAGTCGCACTTAGCTTCGTGTAAGCAGGGATTTCAGCTTGACGGGGACTTGCTGCCTCCTCTTCCCCCGAGGAGGCTCGCTTCCCTGCTGGCTGTGCACTCGCCTATCAGGCGGGGGCGCAGGGCTCCTCCAGCAGGTCTTGCCTCAGGGGCTGCTTCCCCTGAGTTGGGGCTGTGGGCAGGAACCCAGACACGCAGGATCAGGCCCCAAACACCTGCACATGTCTCTGCTGGGGAGGAGAGTGCTAGGGAACCTACGTCTGTCATACACTTTCTGGGCACCCAAGGAATCAGCCTCCGTGTGTGCGGGGCTGAAAACCCCAGCCAGGGGACCTGGGAGCCTGGTGCTCTCCGTGTGGCGCTGAATCTGGGCGGCCAAGCAACCGCTGGAGGAGCCCTGCAGTTGCCCTTCCCTTCCCTCTGACAGAATTCTCACTGCTGGAGCCCTTGGCAGTGTGCAACCCACCAGCCCCTAAGCTCTCCTTAAGGAGGACTGGGACCTAAGTGCAAAGGCAAGGCAGGATTGGAGCTGAGGCAAGAAAGGCGCCAGTGGCGACTCCCAGGCTCCTGCTGCCTGCTCCTTCCTGGAGAGGCAGCCTAAAAGCAAGGCAAGTCTGGGCAAGGCTAGCCCCCGGCAGAGCAGCCTCGCGCCAGGAACTCTGCCAGATCGGGGCTCTGAGCAGAGCTAGAGCTCTGCCGTACTGGAGGCGCACTTAGCTCCGTGCAAGCAGGGCTTTCAACTTGACGGGGCTGGGCTGCCTCCTCTTCCCCCGAGGAGGCTCGCTTCCCTGCTGGCTGTGCACTCGCCTATCAGGCGGGGGCGCAGGGCTCCTCCAGCAGGTCTTGCCTCAGGGGCTGCTTCCCCTGAGTTGGGGCTGTGGGCAGGAACCCAGACACGCAGGATCAGGCCCCAACCACCTGCACATGTCTCTGCTGGGGAGGAGAGTGCTAGGGAACCTACGTCTGTCATACACTTTCTGGGCACCCAAGGAATCAGCCTCCGTGTGTGCGGGGCTGAAAACCCCAGCCAGGGGCCCTGGGAGCCTGGTGCTCTCGGTGCGGCGCTGATTCTAGGCGGCCTAGAAACCGCTGGAGGAGCCCTGCAGTTGCCCTTCCCTTCCCTCTGACAGAGCTCTCACTGCTGAAGCCCTTGGCAGTGTGCAACCCACCACCCCTAAGCCCTCCCCAACGACGCCTGGCACCTATGTGCAAAGGCAAGGCAGGATTGGAGCTGAGGCAAGGAAGGCACCAGTGGCGTCTCCCAGGCTCGCTCAGACAGCTCCTTCCTGGGGAGGGAGCCTAAAAGCAAGGCAAGTCTGGGCAAGGCGAGCCCCCGGCCGAGCAGCCTCGCGCCAGAAACTCTGCCAGATCGGGGCTCTGAGCAGAGCTAGAGCTCTGCCGTACTGGAGGCCCACTTAGCTCCGTGCAAGCAGGGCTTTCCTCTTGACTGGGCTCGGCTGCCTCCTCTTCTCCCGAGGAGGCTCGCTACACTGCTGGCTGTGCTCTCGCCTATCAGGCGGGCGCGCAGGGCTCCTCCAGCAGGTCTTGCCTCAGGGGCTGCTTCCCCTGAGTTGAGGCTGTGGGCGGGAACCCAGACACGCAGGATAAGGCCCCAACCACCTGCACATGTCTCTGCTGGGGAGGAGAGTGCTAGGGAACCTACGTCTCTCACACACTTTCTAGGCACCCACGGAGTCAGCCTCTGGGAGTGTGGGGATGCAAAACCCAGCCAGGGGCCCTTGGAACCTGGTGCTCTCCGTGCGGAGCTTTGTCTGGGCGGCCAAGGAACCGCTGAAGGAGCCCTGCTGTTGCCCTTCGCTTCCCTCTGACAGAGCTTTCACTGCTGGAGCCCTTGGCAGTGTGCAACCCACCAGCCCCTAAGCCCTCCTCAAGGACGCTTGGGACCTAAGTGCAAAGGCAAGGCAGGGGTAGAGCTGAAGCCAGGAAGGCGCCAGTGGCGTTTCCGAGCCTCACACAGCCTGCTCCTTCCTGGGGAGGGAGCCTTAAAGCAAGGCAAGTCTGCGCAAGGCTCGCCTATGGCAGAGCATCTTGGTGCCAGGAACTCTGCCAGATCGGGCCTCTGAACAGAGCTAGAGATCTGCCGTACTGGAGTCGCACTTAGCTTCGTGTAAGCAGGGATTTCAGCTTGACGGGGACTTGCTGCCTCCTCTTCCCCCGAGGAGGCTCGCTTCCCTGCTGGCTGTGCACTCGCCTATCAGGCGGGGCGCAGGGCTCCTCCAGCAGGTCTTGCCTCAGGGGCTGCTTCCCCTGAGTTGGGGCTGTGGGCAGGAACCCAGACACGCAGGATCAGGCCCCAAACACCTGCACATGTCTCTGCTGGGGAGGAGAGTGCTAGGGAACCTACGTCTGTCATACACTTTCTGGGCACCCAAGGAATCAGCCTCCGTGTGTGCGGGGCTGAAAACCCCAGCCAGGGGACCTGGGAGCCTGGTGCTCTCCGTGTGGCGCTGAATCTGGGCGGCCAAGCAACCGCTGGAGGAGCCCTGCAGTTGCCCTTCCCTTCCCTCTGACAGAATTCTCACTGCTGGAGCCCTTGGCAGTGTGCAACCCACCAGCCCCTAAGCTCTCCTTAAGGAGGACTGGGACCTAAGTGCAAAGGCAAGGCAGGATTGGAGCTGAGGCAAAGAAAGGCGCCAGTGGCGACTCCCAGGCTCCTGCTGCTGCTCCTTCCTGGAGAGGCAGCCTAAAAGCAAGGCAAGTCTGGGCAAGGCTAGCCTCCCGGCAGAGCAGCCTCGCGCCAGGAACTCTGCCAGATCGGGGCTCTGAGCAGAGCTAGAGCTCTGCCGTACTGGAGGCGCACTTAGCTCCGTGCAAGCAGGGCTTTCAACTTGACGGGGCTGGCTGCCTCCTCTTCCCCCGAGGAGGCTCGCTTCCCTGCTGGCTGTGCACTCGCCTATCAGGCGGGGGCGCAGGGCTCCTCCAGCAGGTCTTGCCTCAGGGGCTGCTTCCCCTGAGTTGGGGCTGTGGGCGGAACCCAGACACGCAGGATCAGGCCCCAACCACCTGCACATGTCTCTGCTGGGGAGGAGAGTGCTAGGGAACCTACGTCTGTCATACACTTTCTGGGCACCCACGGAATCAGCCTCCGGGTGTGGGGATGAAAACCCCAGCCAGGGGCCCTGGAACCTGGTGCTCTCCGTGCGGCGCTGTCTGGCGGCCAAGAAGCCGCTGGAGGAGCCCTGCAGTTGCCCTTCCCTTCCCTCTGACAGAGTTCTCACTGCTGAGCCCTTGGCAGTGTGCAACCACCAGCCCTAAGCCCTCCTCAAGGACGCTGGGACCTAAGTGCAAAGGCAAGGCAGGATTGGAGCTGAGGCAAGGAAGGCGCCAGTGGCGTTCCCAGGCTCCTCAGCCAGCTGCCTTCCTGGGGAGGGAGCCTAAAAAGCAAGGCAAGTCTGGGCAAGGCGAGCCCCCGGCCGAGCAGCCTCGGCCAGAACTCTGCCAGATCGGGCCTGAGCAGAGCTAGAGCTCTGCCGTACTGGAGGCGCACTTAGCTCCGTGCAAGCAGGGCTTTTCAGCTTGACGGGGCTTGCTGCCTCCTCTTCCCCCGAGGAGGCTCGCTTCCCTGCTGGCTGTGCACTCGCCTATCAGGCGGGGGCGCAGGGCTCCTCCAGCAGGTCTTGCCTCAGGGGCTGCTTCCCCTGAGTTGGGGCTGTGGGCAGGAACCCAGACACGCAGGATCAGGCCCCAAACACACCTGCACATGTCTCTGCTGGGAGGAGAGTGCTAGGGAACCTACGTCTGTCATACACTTTCTGGGCACCAAGGAATCAGCCTCCGTGTGTGCGGGCTGAAAACCCAGCCAGGGGCCCTGGGAGCCTGGTGCTCTCCGTGTGGCGCTGATCTGGGCGGCCAAGCAACCGCTGGAGGAGCCCTGCAGTTGCCCTTCCCTTCCCTCTGACAGAGCTCACTGCTGGAGCCCTTGGCAGTGTGCAACCCACCAGCCGCCCTAAGCCCTCCTTAAGGAGGACTGGGACCTAAGTGCAAAGGCAAGGCAGGATTGGAGCTGAGGCAAGAAAGGCGCCAGTGGCGACTCCCAGGCTCCTGCTGCTGCTCCTTCCTGGAGAGGCAGCCTAAAAGCAAGGCAAGTCTGGGCAAGGCTAGCCCCCGGCAGAGCAGCCTCGCGCCAGGGAACTCTGCCAGATCGGGGCTCTGAGCAGAGCTAGAGCTCTGCCGTACTGGAGGCGCACTTAGCTCCGTGCAAGCAGGGCTTTCACTTGACTGGCT
>NW_017198954.1:0-7507 GCF_001704415.2 Capra hircus | reverse complement strand
TTTCCACTCTTCTGACATTTTCTGGAAAAAGTCAATTCAGGGCTTTAGTCTTCTGCATTTGAAAGAGTGTTTCAATCCAGAAACCCTCTGATGGCTTTCTAGCCTGCCTGCAGGACTCGTACAGCTGCGCATGTGATTGCTTGAGGCCTCCTGACCGCAGGAGGCACAGAAAGCTTAAAACTTCTAGGAATGTAGGAGCTTCCGAGGAGTCAAAATCTTTAGAATAGGACTGATTAAAAGTTTCATTTTTTGGGTCAATGCTTGCTGCCAAATTTTCATATCCTTTATTTTTAGATATAGTTGGTATATAGAAAAAACAAGTAGTAGACCTGGTATTAGCAACATTAGATATTTTGAGTTAAGTACCTTCTTTGTTATAACCCACTGCACCTTTGTTCTATAGAGATGTAACTTTAATGCTTTAAGGAGATGCAGATTAAAGAAAAACACTTCAGGGGAAACAAAATTAACATTCATTAAGGAAGAGAGCCAAAAAGTGTTAACAAGGCTCTTGGCCAGAATAATGTAAATCACCTGAGACCTTTTGTATTCAAAATGATATACAGAAAGAATCTGGGTTGCGAACGCTACATAATTTTGTGTTATCCATTGATCTCCATGTTTTATCAAAAGTATAAAAGGCCTTCTGAACAATAAAGGGAGGGGGCCAGGGGCCGGGGGCCAGTTTCTCGGACTAGTTTCTCGAACTAGTCTCTCGGCCTGGTTTCTTGGGACTCTGGCTCCCCCCATGTCTCTCTCTCTCTCTTCTTCTCTCCCCTTCCCTCTCTCTGCTCTTTACTTTAACTTCAGGCTGAATCTCCATCTGGGGCGCGGAGGCTCGCCAGGTCTACTTACTTGCCCCGGCTGTTAAGACGAACGCGAAAGGGAGCTTAAGGTGAGGCATCCTTAAATATTCAAGCGGGCGCCGGTGGCCCAGCGTAGATGGTGCAAATTCCTTGTCTGGAATTTTATTGGCCTTCCGCGTAAACCAAGCTATTCAGCCCACTTCCTCCACTTAATCTTCTTACTACACTATAGTTTCCTAATATAATCTTATATTAATAAAATAAACAAGTCTTTCCACGCCAAGGACGTCCACCCTTCGAATTCCCTGGATCCACGGGGGCTGGACCCCGGCAGAGGGAAAGTCAGAGATCCCTTGATCCACGCGAAGGGAAGCGTGACACTGCTGCTACAGCTCGGGAGGAAAGCGCACGTGCATGCGTGGAGAAGGAGACGAGGACTGACTCCCCTGGGAGACTCCAGAAGTACCCCAAGATCCATGTCAGCACTGGAGAGGAATCCTCAGGTTCCGGCACCGACTTCACACAAGGTCTTAGGCCCCGGCATCGACGGGAGAGGAATCCGAGAGGCCCCCGAGCAACTCGCATGGGACTGGCCTTTCCTGAGGCCACCAGAGCGGGTCCCTGAGGTCCCCGTCGTAAGTCGAGAGCACCTGCCGCAACTCGAAAAAATCCAGGAGTTCTCCCTCCAGGCGAGATGAGGCCCATTTCCGCTGAGGCGTCTCGAGGCTAATCACACTAACATCTGGAACTTCCAAAGGGTCCTTCACACCCTTGCTGCAACTCAAGAAGTTCCCCGACATACCCGTCTCCACTCGAGAGGAAGCACGAGAGTCCCGCCCACATCCAGAGGAGCCCCGTTTCCGCCTCCTAGCTCGAGAGGAGGGATCCTTTCCCTGCGTGTTCGGGAAAGAATTCCCGGCGTTCCCGTCGCATCTCAAGAGGAGGCGCTCTCCACAGGAAAGGCGAGAGGAACTCCAGGGTCGTGCCACCATTCCCAGAGTCCCCCAGATGTCTCAGTCCATTCCAGGGAAACCTGTTTTCCCTGCACTGCCTCCACTTTCAAGCCGAGGATCGACTCACACCACGGTGGCACGTGGGACAGCCCTGTGGGAAAGCCTCATGGGAAAGCCTCGTGGGAAAGCCACAGATCCCTTGATCCAGCGAAGGGAAGCGTGACACTGCTGCTACAGCTCGGAGGAAAGCGCACGTGCATGCCCCCACTCGAGACGAGGACTGACTCCCTGGGGAGACTCCAGAAGTACCCCAAGATCCATGTCAGCACTGGAGAGCTCAGGTTCATGGATTGTTGACTCCCAGGAAGTTTCCATGTCAGCACTGGAGAGGAATCCTCAGGTTTCCACACAAGTTTTAGGCCTTCGACGGGAGAGGAATCCCGAGGCCCCCGAGCAACTCGCATGGGGACTGGCCTTTCCTGAGGCCACCAGAGCGGGTCCCTGAGGTCCCCGTCGTAAGTCGAGAGCACCTGCCGCAACTCGAGAAAATCCAGGAGGTTCTCCCTCCAGGCGAGATGAGGCCCATTTCCGCTGAGGCGTCTCGAGGCTAATCACACTAACTCTGGAACTTCCAAAGGGTCCTTCACACCCTTGCTGCAACTCAAGAAGTTCCCCGACATACCCGTCTCCACTCGAGAGGAAGCACGAGAGTCCGCCCACATCCAGAGGAGCCCCGTTTCCGCCTCCTAGCTCGAGGAGGGATCCTTTCCCTGCGTGGTCGGGAAAGAATTCCCGGCGTTTCCTCGCATCTCAAGAGGAGGCGCTCTCCACAGGAAAGGCGAGAGGAACTCCAGGGTCGTGCCACCATTCCCAGAGTCCCCAGATGTCTCAGTCCATTCCAGGGAAACCTGTTTTCCCTGCACTGCCTCGACTTTCAAGCCGAGGATCGACTCACACCACGGTGGCACGTGGGACAGCCCTGTGGGAAAGCCTCGTGGGAAAGCCTCGAGGAAAGCCACAGATCCCTTGATCCACGCGAAGGGAACGTGACACTGCTGCTACAGCTCGTCGAGACGAGGACTGACTCCCTGGGAGACTCAGAAGTACCCCAAGATCCATGTCAGCACTGGAGAGGAATCTCAGGTTCCGGCACTCTTATTTGGGATTTGAAGACTCCCTCCATGTCAGCACCCTCAGGTTCCGCAGGTCTTCGACGGAGAGGAATCCCGAGAGGCCCCCGAGCAACTCGCATGGGGACTGGCCTTTCCTGAGGCCACCAGAGGGGTCCCTGAGGTCCCCGTCGTAAGTCGAGAGCACCTGCCGCAACTCGAGAAAATCCAGGAGGTTCTCCCCTCCAGGCGAGATGAGGCCCATTTCCGCTGAGGCGTCTCGAGGCTAATCACACTAACATCTGGAACTTCCAAAGGGTCCTTCACACCCTTGCTGCAACTCAAGAAGTTCCCCGACATACCGTCTCCACTCGAGAGGAAGCACGAGAGTCCGCCCACATCCAGAGGAGCCCCGTTTCCGCCTCCTAGCTCGAGAGGAGGGATCCTTTCCCTGCGTGGTCGGAAAGAATTCCCGGCGTTCCGTCGCATCTCAAGAGGAGGCGCTCTCCACAGGAAAGGCGAGAGGAACTCCAGGGTCGTGCCACCATTCCCAGAGTCCCCCAGATGTCTCAGTCCATTCCAGGGAAACCTGTTTTCCCTGCACTGCCTCGACTTTCAAGCCGAGGATCGACTCACACCACGGTGGCACGTGGACAGCCCTGTGGAAAGCCTCGTGGGAAAGCCTCGTGGGAAAGAGGGAAAGCCACAGATCCTTGATCCACGCGAAGGGAAGCGTGACACTGCTGCTACAGCTCGGAGGAAAGCGCACGTGCATGCCCCCACTCGAGACGAGGACTGACTCCCCTGGGGAGACTCCAGAAGTACCCCAAGATCATGTCAGCACTGGAGAGGAATCCTCAGGTTCCGGCACCGACTCCACACAAGGTCTTGGCCCCGGCATCGACGGGAGAAATCCGGAGACCCCCCGAGCAACTCGATGGGGACTGGCCTTTCCTGAGGCCACCAGACGGGTCCCTGAGGTCCCCGTCGTAAGTCGACACCTGCCGCAACTCGAGAAAATCCAGGAGGTTCTCCCTCCAGGCGAGATGAGGCCCATTTCCGCTGAGGCTCTCGAGGCTAATCACACCTAAAACAAAGGGTCCTTCACACCCTTGCTGCAACTCAAGAAGTTCCCGACATACCGTCTCCACTCGAGAGAAAGCACGAGAATCGCCCACATCCAGCCCCGTTTCCGCCTCCTAGCTCGAGAGGGGATCCTTTCCTGCGTGGTCGGGAAAGAATTCCCGGCGTTCCTGTCGCATCTCAAGAGGCGCTCGGAAAGGCGAGAGGAACTCCAGGGTCGTGCCACATTCCCAGAGTCCCCAGATGTCTAAGTCCATTAAGGGAAACCTGTTTTCCCTGCACAGTTTTCGACTTTCAAGCCGAGGATCGACTCACACCACGGTGGACGTGGAGCCCTGTGGGAAAGCCTCGTGGGAAAGCCTCTTGGGAATCGAGGAAAGCCAGATCTCTTGATGGGGTGACACACTGCTACAGCTCGGGAGGAAAGCGCACGTGCATGCCCCACTCGAGATGAGACTGACTCCCCTGGGAGACTCCAGAAGTACCCCAAGGTCCATGTCAGTACTGGAGAGGAAACCTCAGGTTCCGGACCGACTCCACAGCTCTTAGGCCCCGGCATCGACGGGAGAGGAATCCGAGAGGCCCCCGAGCAACTCGCATGGGGACTGACCTTTCCTGAGGCCACCAGAGAGGGTCCATGAGGTCCCCGTTGTAAGTCGAGAGCACCTGCCAACTCGAGAAAATCCAGGAGGTTCTCCCCTCCAGGCGAGATGAGGCCCGTTTCCGCTGAGGCGTCTCGAGGCTAATCACACCTAACCTTTGGAACTTCCAAAGGGTCCTTCACACCCTTGCTGCAACTCATGAAATTCCCCGACATACCCGTCTCCACTCGAGAGGAAGCACGAGAGTCCCGCCCACATCCAGAGGAGCCCCGTTTCCGCCTGATAGATCCAGAGGAGGGATCCTTTCCCTGCGTGGTCGGGAAAGAATTCCCGGCGTTCCCGGCGCATCTCAAGAGGAGGCGCTCTCACAGGAAAGGCAAGATGAACTCGAGTGTCGTGCCACCATTCCCAGAGTCCGCCAGAAAATTCCTTGTCGGGAATTTTATTGGCCTTCCTGGTAAACCTAGCTATTCAGCCTTTTTCCTCCAGTTAATCTTCTTACTACCCTATAATTTCTTAATCTAATCTTACATTAATAAATACACAAGACTTTCCACGTCAACGCCGTCCATCGTCGAATTCCCTGGATGCAGCGGGGCTGGACACTGGCACACTGAGCTATCTGGGGGACTCTTGAATGATGTCACGACACTGGAGTTTCTCTCGCCTATCCTGTGGAGAGCGCTCCTCATGAGGTGCTACGGGAACACAGGGAATTCTTTCGGAACATACAAGAAAGGATACCTGACGCGCGAGGTACGAGGCGGAAACGGGGCTCCTCTGCATGTGGGCGGGACTCTCGTGCTTCCTCTCGAGTGGAGTCAGGTATGTTGGGGAACTTCTTGAGTTGTAGCAAGTGTGTGAAGGACCCTTTGGAAGTTCCAGAGGTTAGGTATGATTAGCCTCCAGACGCCTCAGAGGAAAAGGGCCTCATCTCGCCTGGAGGGGAAACCTCCTGGATTTTCTCGAGTTGCGGCTGGTGCTTTCGACTTACGACGGGGACCTCAGGGACCCGCTCTGGTGTCCTCAGGAAAGGCCAGTCCCCATGCGAGCTGCTCGGGGTCCTCTCGGATTCCTCTCCTTCGACGCCGGGCCTAAGACCTTGTGTGGAGTCGGTGCCGGAACCTGAGGATTCCTCTCCAGTGCTGACATGCATCTTGCGGTACTTCTGGAGTCTCCCCAGGGAGTCAGTCCTCGTCTCGAGTGAGGGCATGCACGTTCGCTTTCCTCCCGAGGTGTAGCAGAACTGTCACTCTTCCCTTCGCGTGGATCAAGGGATCTGTGGCTTTCCCTCGAGCTTTCCCACGAGGCTTTCCCACGAGGCTTTCCCACAAGGCTGTCCCACGTGCCACCATCGTGTGAGTCGGTCCTCGCGTGAACGTTCAGGCAGTGCAGGGTAAACAAGTTCCTCTGGAAAGGACTGAGACATCTGGGGGACTCTTGGAATGGTGGAACGACCTGGAGTTCCTCTCACCTTTCTTGTGGAGCGTGCCTCCTCTTGAGATGCGACGGTACGACAGGAATTTTTCCCGGCCAATCAGGGAAAGGATCCTCATCTGAGCCAGGAGGGGGAATTGGGGCTCCTCTGGATGTGGGGGTACCTGTTGATTCCTATGGAGTGGCGACGGGTCTCTCGGGAACCTCTTGATTTGCAGCTAGGTGTGAAGGACCCTTTGGAAGTTCCAGATGTTAGGTGTGATTAGCGCGAGACGCCTCAGCGGAAATGGGCCTCATCTCGCCTGGAGGGGAGAACCTAATGGATTTTCTCTAGTTGCGGCAGGTGCTCTCGACTTACGACAGGGACCTCAGGGACCCGCTCTGGTGGCCTCAGGAAAGGCCAGGCCCATGCGAGTTGCTCGGGGGCCTCTCAGGATTCCTCTCCTTCGATGCCGGGGCCTAAGACCTTGTGTGGAGTCGGTGCCGGAACCTGAGGATTCCTCTCCAGTGTGGACATGGATCTTGGGGTACTTCTGGAGTCTCCCAGGGGAGTCAGTCGTCGTCTTGTGTGGGGGCATGAACGTGCGCTTTCCTCCCGAGCTGTAGCAGCAGTGTCACGCTTCCCTTTGCATGGATCAAGGGATCTGTGGCTTTCCTCGTGCTTTCCCACGAGGCTTTTCCCACAGGGCTGTCCACGTGCCACGTGGTGTGAGTCGATCTTCGGCTAGAAAGTCGAGGCAGTGCAGGGAAAACAGGTTTCCCTGAAATGGACTGAGACATCTGGGGGACTCTGGGAATGGTGGCACGACCCTGGAGTTCCTCTCGCCTTTCCTGTGGAGAGCGCCTCCTCTTGAGATGCGCCAGGAACGCCGGAATTCTTTCCCGACACGCAGGGAAAGGATCCCTCCTCTCGAGCTAGGAGGCGGAAACGGGGCTCCTCTGGATGTGGGCGGGTCTCTGGTGCTTCCTCTCGTGTGGAGACGGGTATGTCGGGGAACTTCTTGAGTTGCAGCAAGGGTGTGAAGGACCCTTTGGAAGTTCCAGAGGTTAGGTGTGATTAGCTCGAGACGCCTCAGCGGAAATGGGCCTCATCTCGCCTGGAGGGGAGAACCTCCTGGATTTTCTCGAGTTGCGGCAGGTGCTCTCGACTTACGACCGGGACTTCAGGTACCTCTCTGGTCCTCAGGAAAGGCCAGTCCCTGCGAGTTGCTAAGGGGCCTCTCGGATTCCTCTCCGGTCGATGACGGGGCCTAAGACCTTGTTTGGAGTCGGTGCCCGAACCTGAGGTTTCCTCTCCAGTGCTGACATGGATCTTGGGGTACTACTGGAGTCTCCACAGGGGAGTCATCTTCGTCTCGAATGGGGCATGCACGTGGGCTTTCTCCCGAGCTTAGGAGCAGTGTCAATTTCCCTTGGTTGATCAAGGGTTCTTGTTTTCCTCGGCTTTCGAGGCTTTCCCACGAGGCTTTCCCACGAGGCTTTCCCACAGGGCTGTCCCAGCCACCATGTGTGAGTCG
>NW_017198953.1:0-7508 GCF_001704415.2 Capra hircus | reverse complement strand
ACCTGCCGCAACTCGAGAAAACCAGGTTTCCCCTCCAGGCGAGAATGAGGCCCATTTCCACTGAGGCGGTAGAGGCTAATCACACTAACTCTGGAACTTCCAAAGGTCATTCACACCCTTGCTGCAACTCAAGAAGTTCCCCGACATGCTGGTTTCACTTGAGAGCAAGCACTAGAGTCTCGCTCGCATCCAGAGAGCCCCGTTTCACCCTACTAGCTCGAGAGGAGGGATCCTTTCCCTGCGTGCTCGGGAAAGAATTCCCGGCGTTCACGTCGCATCTCAAGAGGAGGCGCTCTCCACAGGAAAGGCGAGAGGAACGCCAGGGTCATGCCACCATTCCCAGAGTCCTCCAGATGTCTCAGTGCATTCCAGGGAAACCTGTTTTCCCTGCACTGTTTTGACTTTCAAGCCGAGGATCGACTCACACCACGGTGGCACATGGGAGAGCCCTGTGGGAAACTCGTGGGAAAGCCTCGTGGGAGAGCCTCGAGGGAATGCCACAGATCCCTTGTTCCACGCGAAGGGAAGGGTGACACTGCTGCTACAGCTCGGGAGGAAAGCGCACGTGCATGTCCCCACTCGAGACGAGGACTGATTCCACTGGGGAGACTCCAGAAGTACCCCAAGGTCCATGTCAGCACTGGAGAGCAATACTCAGGTTCCGCACGACACCAAGGTCTTAGGCCCCGGCATCGACGGGAGAGGAATCCGATAGGCCCCGAGCAACTCGAATGGGGACTGGCCTTTCTTGAGGCCACCAGGGCGGGTCCCTGAGGTCCCGTCGTAAATCGAGAGCACCTGCCACAACTCGAGAAAATCCAGGAGGTCTCCCCTCCAGGCGAGATGAGGCCCATTTCCGCTGAGGTGTCTCGAGGCAAAATCACACCTAAACTCTGGAACTTCCAAAGGGTCCCTCACACCCTTGCTGTAACTCAAGAAGTTCCCCGACATACCCGTCTCCACTCCAGAGGAAGCACGAGAGTACCGCCCACATCCAGAGGAGCCCCGTTTCCGCCTCCTAGCTCGAGAGGAGGGATCCTTTCCCTGCGTGGTTCGGAAAGAATTCCCGGCATATCCGAGGCAACTCAACGGGAGGCGCTCTCCACAGGAAAGGCGAGAGGAACTCCAGGGTCGTGCCACCATTCCAGAGTCCCCCAGATGTCTCAGTCCATTCCAGGGAAACCTGTTTTCCGTGCACTGCCTCGACTTTCAAGCCGAGGATTGACTCACACCACGGTGACACGTGGGACAGCCCTGTGGAAACCCTCGTGGGAAAGCCTCGTGGGAAAGCCTCGAGGGAAAGCCACCGATCCCTTGATCCACTTGAAGGGAAGCGTGACACTGCTGCTACAGCTGGGGAGGAAAGCACATGTGCATGCCCCCACTGGAGACAAGGACTGACTCCCCTGGGAGACTCCAGAAGTACCCCAAGATCCATCTCAGCACTGGAGCGGAATCCTCAGGTTCCGGCACTGACTCCACACAAGGTTTTAGGCCCCAGCATCGACGGGAGAGGAAACCCGAGAGGCCCCCGTGAGGCCCCCGAGGAACTCGCATGGGGACTGGCCTTTCCTGAGGCCACCAGAGCGGGTCCCTGAGGTCCCCGTCGTAAGTCGAAAGCACCTGCCGCAACTCGAGAAAATCCAGGAGGTTCTCCCCCCCAGGCCAGATGAGGCCCATTTCCGCTGAGGCGTCTCGAGGCTAATCACACCTAAACTCTGGAATTTCCAAAGGGTCCTTCACACCCTTGCTGCAACTCAAGAAGTTCCCCGACAAACCCGACTCCACTCGAGAGGAAGGACGAGAGTCCCGCCCACATCCAGAGGAGCACCGTTTCCGCCTACTAGCTCGAGAGGCGGGATCCTTTCCCTGCGTGGTTGGGAAAGAATTCCTGGCGTTCCCGTCGCATCTCAAGAGGAGGCGCTCTCCACAGGAAAGGCGAGAGGAACTCCAGGGTCGTGCCACATTCCCAGAGTCCATTCCAGATGTCCAGAAGGGAAACCTGTTTTCCCTGCACTGGCTCGACTTTCAAGCCGAGGATCGACTCACACCACGGTGGCACGTGGGACAGCCCTGTGGGAAAGCCTCGTGGGAAAGCCTCTTGGGAAAGCTTCGAGGGAAAGCTCGAGGGAAAGACAAAAGATCCCTTGATCTACGCGAAGGGAAGCGCGACACTGCTGCTACAGCTCGGGAGGAAAGCGCACATGCATGCCCCCACTCGAGACGAGGACTGACTGCCCTGGGGAGACTCCAGAAGTACCCCAAGATCCATGTCAGCACTGGAGAGGAATCCTGAGGTTCCGACACTAACTCCATACAAGGTCTTAGGCCCTAGCATCGCCGGGAGAGGAATCCCGAGAGGCCCCCCAGCAACTCTCATGGGGACAGGCCTTTCCTGAGTCCACCAGAGCGGGTCCCTGAGGTCCCCGTCGTAAGTCGAGAGTACCCGCCGCAACTCGAGAAAATCCAGGAGGTTCTCCCTCCAGGCGAGATGAGGCCCATTTCCTCCTAGGCGTCTCGAGGCTAATCACACCTAACATCTGGAACTTCCCAAGGGTCCTTCACACCCTTGCTGCAACTCGAGAAGTTCCCCGACATACCCATCTCCACTGGAGAGGAAGCACGAGAGTCCCGCCCACATCCAGAGGAGCCCCGTTTCTGTCTCCTAGCTCGAGAAGAGGGATCCTTTCCCTGCGTCTTCGGGAAAGAATTCCCGGCGTCCTTCGCATCTCAAGAGGAGGCGCTCTCCACAGGAAAGGCGAGAGGAACTCCAGGGTCGTGTCACCATTCCTAGAGTCCCCCAGATGTCTCAGTCCATTCCAGGGAAGCCTGTTTCCCCTGCACTGCCTCGACTTTCAAACCGAGGATCGACTGACACCACGGTGGCACGTGGACATCACTGTGGGAAAGCCTCGTGGGAAAGCCTGGTGGGAAAGCGTCGTGGGAATGCGTCGTGGAAAGCCTCGAGGGAAAGCCACAGACACCTTGATCCTCGCGAAGGGAAGCTCAACACTGCTGCTACAGCTCGGAGGAAAGGCACTTGCATGCCCCCACTCGAGACGAGGAGTGACTCCCCTGGGGAGATTCCAGAAGTACTCCAAGATATATGTCAGCAATGGAGAGGAAACCTCAGGTTTTGGCACAGACTCCACACAAGATCTTAGGTCCCGGCATCGAATGGAGAGGAATCCCGACAGGCCCATGAGCAACTCGCATGGGGACTGGCCTTTCGTGAGGCCACAAGAGCGGTCCCTGATGTCCCCGTCGTAAGTCGAGAGCACCTGCCCAACTCGAGAAAATCCAGGAGGTTTTGCCCTCAAGCGAGATGAGGCCCATTTCTGCTGAGGTGTCTCCAGGCTAATCACACCTAACCTCTGGAACTTCCAAAGTGTCCTTCACACCATATCTGCAACTCAAGAAGTTCGCCGACATTCCCGTCTCCACTCGAGAGAAAGCACGAGAGTCCCGCCCACATCCAGAGGAGCCCCGTTTCCGCCTCCTAGCTCGAGAGGAGGGATCCTTTCCCTGTGTGGTCGGAAAAGAATGCCCGGCGTTCCCGATGCATCTCAGGAGGTGGCGCTCTCCACAGGAAAGGCGAGAGGAACTCCAGGGTCGTGCCACCATTCCCAGAGTCCACCAGATGTCTCAGTCCATTCCAGCGAAACCTGTTTTCCCTGCACTGCCTCGACTTTCAAGCCGAGGATCGACTCCCACCACGGTGGCACGTGGGACAGCCCTGTGGGAAAGCCTCGTGGGAAAGCCTCGTTGGAAAGCCTCGAGGGAGAGCCCCTGATCCCTTGGTCCACGCGAAGGGAAGCGGTGACACTCCTGCTACAGCTCGGGAGGAAAAGCGCACGTGCATGCCCCCACTCGAGACGAGGAATGACTCCCGTGGGGGAAACACCAGAAGTACCCCCAGATCCATGTCAGCACTGGAGAGGAAACCTCAGGTTCCCGCACCCACTCCACACAAGATCTTAGGCCCCAGCATCGTCGGGAGAGGAATCCCGAGAGGCCCCGAGCAACTCGAATGGGGACTGGCCTTTCCTCAGGCCACTAGAGCGGGTCCCTGAGGTCCCCGTCGTATGTCGAGAGCACCTGCCTCAACTCGAGAAAATCCAGGGGGTTCTCTACTCCTGGGCGAGATGAGGGCCATTTCCGCAGAGGCGTCTCGAGGCTAATCACACCTAACCTCTGGAACTTCCAACGGGTCTTTCACACCCTTGCTGCAACTCAAGAAGTTCCCCGACATACCCGTCTCCACTCGAGACGAAGCACGAGAGTCCCGCCTACATCCAGAGGAGCCCCGTTTCCGCCTCCTAGCTCGAGAGGAGGGATCCTTTCCCTGCGTGGTCGGGAAAGAATTCCCGGCGTTCACGTCGCACCCTCAAGAGGCGGCGCTCTCCACAGGAAAGGCGAGAGGAACTCCAGGGTCCTGCCACATTCCCAGAGTCCCCCAGATGTCTCAGTCCATTCCAGGGAAACCTGTTTTCCCTGCACTCCCTTGACTTTCAAGCTGAGGCTCGACTCACACCACGGTGGTACGTAGGACAGCCCTGTGGGAAAGCCGTCGTGGGAAAGCGTCGTGGGAAATCCTCGTGGGAAAGCCTCGAGGGAAATCCACAGATACCTTGATCCAGGCGAATGTAATCGCGACACTGCTGCTACAGCTCGGAGGAAAGCGCACGTTAATACCCCGACTCGAGACGAGGACTGAGTCCCCTGGGGAGACTCCAGAAGTACCCCAAGATCCATGTCAGCACTGGAGAGGAATCCTCAGGTTCCGGCACCGACTCCACACAAGGTCTTAGGCCCCAGCATCGACGTTAGAGGAATCCGAGAGGCCCCCATGCAACTCAGCATGGGGGACTGGCCTTTCCTGAGGCCACCAGAGAGGGTCCCTGTGGTCCCCGTCTTGAGGTCGAAGAGCACCCGCCGCAACTCGAGAAAAAATCCAGGAGGTTCTCCCGTGCAGGCGAGATGAGGCCCATTTCCGCTGAGGCGTCTCGAGGCTAATCACACCCTAACCTCT
Source organism: Capra hircus (assembly GCF_001704415.2). Classification (NCBI taxonomy): domain Eukaryota; kingdom Metazoa; phylum Chordata; class Mammalia; order Artiodactyla; family Bovidae; genus Capra; species Capra hircus. The sequence continues at coordinate 2,476 of NW_017198953.1, read as the reverse complement.
GGAACTTCCAAAGGGTCCTTCACACCCTTGCTGGAACTCAAGAATTTCGCCGACATACCCGACTCCACTCGAGAGGAAGCACGAGAGCCCCACCCACATCCAGAGTAACCCATTTCCGCCTCCTAGCTCGAGAAAAGGGATCCTTTCCCTGCGTGCTCGGGAAAGAATTCCCAGCATTCCCGTCGCAACTCAATAGGAGGCGCTCTCCACAGGAAAGGCGAGAGGAACTCCAGGGTCGTGCCACCATTCCCAGAGTCCCCCAGATGCCTCAGTCCATTCCAGGGAAACCTGTTTTACCTGCACTGCCTCGACTTTCAAGCCGAGGGTCGACTCACACCACGGTGGCACGTGGGACAGCCCTGTGGGAAAGCCTCGCGGGAAAGCCTCGAGGGAAAGCCAAAGATCCCTTGATCCACTTGATGGGAATCGTGACACTGCTGCAACAGCTGGGGAGGAAAGCGAACGTGCATGCCCCCACTCGAAACGAGGACTGACTCCCCTGGGGAGACTCCAGATGTACCCCAAGATCCATGTCAGCACTGGAGAGGAATCCTCAGGTTCCGGCACTGAATCCACACAAGGTCTTAGGCCAAGGCATCGACGGGAGAGGAATCCCGAGAGGCACCTGAGCAACTCGCATGGGGAATGGCCTTTCCTGAGGCCACCAGAGCGAGTCCCTGATGTACCCGTCATAAGTCGAGAGCACCTGCCGAAGCTCGAGAACATCCAGGAGGTTCTCCCCTGCAGGCGACATGAGGCCCATTTCCGCTGAGGCGTCTCGAGGCTAATCACACCTAAACTCTGGAACTTCCAAAGGGTCCTTCACACCCTTGCTGCAACTCAAGAAGTTCCCTGACATACCCGTCTCCACTCGAGAGGAAGCACGAGAGTCCCGCCCACATCCAGAGGAGCCCCGTTTCCGTCTCCTAGCTCGAGAAGAGGATCCTTTCTGTGCGTGGTCGGGAAAGAATTCCCGGCATTCCTGTCTCATCTCAAGAGCAGGCGCTCTCCACAGGAAAGGCGAGAGGAACTCCAGGGTCGTGCTACCATTCCCAGAGTCCCCGAAATGACTGCGTCCATTCCAGGGAAACCAGTGTTCCCTGCACTGCCTTGACTTTCAAGCCGAGGATCGACTCACACCACGGTGGCACGTGGGACAGCCCTGTGGGAATGCCTCGTGGGAAAGCCTCGTGGGAAAGCCTCGTGGGAAAGCCTCGAGGGAAAGCGACAGATCCCTTGATCCACGGGAATGGAAGCGTGACACTGCTGCTACAGCTCGGGAGGAAAGCGCACGTGCATTCCCCCACTCGAGACGAGGGCTGACTCCACTGGGGAGACTCCAGAAGTACCCCAAGATCCATGTCAGCACTGGAGAGGAATCCTCAGGTTCCAGCACCATTCCACACAAGATCTTAGGCCCGGCATCTACGGGAGAAGAATCCGAGAGGCCCGCGAGCTACTCACATGGGGACTGGCCATTCCTGAGGCCACCATAGCGGGTCCCTGAGGTCCCCATCGTAAGTCGAGGGCACCTGCCGCAACTCGAGAAAATCCAGGAGGTTCTCCCATCCAGGTGAGATGAGGCCCATTTCCGCTGAGGCGTCTCGAGGCTAATCACACCTAACCTCTGGAACTTCCAAAGGGTCCTTCACACCCTTGTGCTGCAACTCAAGAAGTTTGCCGACATACCCGACTCCACTCGAGAGGAAGCACGAGAGCCCCACCCACATCCACAGTAACCCATTTCCGCCCCCTAGCTCGAGAAAAGGGATCCTTTCCCTGCGTGCTCGGGAAAGAATTCCTGGCGTTCCCGTCGCATCTCAAGAGGAGGCGCTCTCCACAGGAAAGGCGAGAGGAACTCCAGTGTCGTGCCACCATTCCCAGAGTCCCAGATTCCTCAGTCCATTCCAGGGAAACCTGTTTTCCCTGCACTGCCTCGACTTTCAAGCCCAGGATCGACTCACCACGGTGGCACGGTGGGACAGCCTTGTGGGAAAGCCTCCTGGGAAAGCCTCGAGGAAAGCGACAGTTCCCTTGATCCCCGCGAAGGGAAGTGCGACACTGCTGCTACAGCTCGGGAGGAAAGGGCACGTGCATTCCCCCACTCGAGACGAGGGCTGACTCCACTGGGGAGACTCCAGAAGTACCCAAGATTCATGGTCAGCACTGGAGAGGAATCCTCAGGTTCCAGCACCCCCACCACACAAGGTCTTAGGCCCCGGCATCGACGGGAGAGGAATCCCGAGAGCCCCCCGAGCAACTCGCATGGGGAATGGCTTTCCTGAGGCCACCAGAGCGAGTCCCTGAGGTCCCCGTCGTAAGACTAGAGCACCTGCTGCAACTCGAGAAAATACAGGAGGTTTCTCCCTCCCGGCGAGTTGAGGCCCATTTCCGCTGAGGCGTCTCCAGGCTAATCACACCTAACCTCTGGAACTTCCACAGGGTTCTTCACACCCTCGCTGCAACTCAAGAAGTT
>NW_017198952.1:0-7508 GCF_001704415.2 Capra hircus | reverse complement strand
TAGCCTCGAGACGCCTCAGCGGAAATGGGCCTCATCTCGGCTGAGGGGAGAACCTCCTGGATTTTCTCGAGTTGCGGCAGGTGCTCTCGACTTACGACAGGGACCTCAGGGACCCGCTCTGGTGGCCTCAAGAAATGCCAGTCCCCATGAGAGTTGCTGTGGGGCCTCTCGGGATTCCTTTCCCGTCGATGCCAGGGCCTCAGACCTTGTGTGGAGTCGGTGTCGGATCCTGAGTATTCCTCTCCAGTGCTGACATGCATCTTGGGGTACTTCTGGAGTCTCCCCAGGGGAGTCAGTCCTCGTCTCGAGTGGGGGCATGCACGTGCGCTTTCCTCCCGTGCTGTAGCAGCAGTGTCACGCTTCCCTTCGCGAAGATCAGGGGATCAGGGGCTTTCCCTCGAGGCTTTCCCACGAGGCTTCCCACGAAGCTTTCCACACAGGGCTGCTCCACGTGCCACCGTGGTGTGAGTCGATCGTCGGCTTGAAAGTCGAGGCAGTGCAGGGAACACAGGCTTCCCTGGAATGGACTGAGACATCTGGGGGACTCTGGGAATGGTGGCACGACCCTGGAGTTCCTCTCACCTTTCCTGTGGAGAGCACCTCCTCTTGAGATGCGACGGGAACTCGGGAGATCTTTCCCGACCACGCCAGGGAAAGGATCCCTCCTCTCGAGCTAGGAGGGGGAAACGGGGATCCTCCTGATGTAGGCGGGACTCTCGTTCTTAACCTCGAGTGGAGACTGGTATGTCAGGGAACTTCTTGAGTTGAAGCAAGGGTGTGAAGGTCCCTTTGGAAGTTCCAGAGGTTAGGTGTGTTTAGCCTCGAGACGCCTCAGCGGAAATGGGCCTCATCTCGCCTGCAGTGGAGAACCTCCTGGATTTTCTCGAGTTGCGGCAGGTGCTCTCGACTTACGACGGGGACGTCAGGGACCCGCTCTGGTGGCCTCAGGAAAGGCCAGTCCCCATGCGAGTTGCTCGGGGGCCTCTCGGGATTCCTCTCCCGTCGATGCCGGTGCCTAAGACCTTGTGTGGAGACGATGCCGGAACCTGATGATTCCTCTCCAGTGCCGACGTGGATCTTGGGGTACTTCTGGAGTCTCCCCAGGGGAGTCAGTCCTCGTCTCGAGTGGGGACATAGGTGCGATTTCCTCCTGAACTGTAGCAGCAGTGTCACGCTTCCCTTCGCGTGGATTAAGGGATCTGTGGCTTTCCCTCGAGGCTTTCCCACAGGGCTGTCCCACTTGCCACCGTGGTGTGAGTCGATCCTTGGCTTGAAAGTCGAGGCAGTGCAGGGAAAACAGGTTTCACTGGAATGGACTGAGACATCTTGGGGACTCTGGGAACGGTGGCGCGACCCTGGAGTTCCTGTCGCCTTTCCTGTGGAGAGCGCCTCCTCTTGAGATGCGACAGGAACGCCAGGAATTCTTTCCCGACCACGCAGGGAAAGGATCCCTCCTCTCGAGCTAGGAGGCGGAAACAGGGCTCCTCTGGATGTGGGCGGGACTCTCGTGCTTCCTCTCGAGTGGAGACGGGTATGTCGGGGAACTTCTTGAGTTGCAGCAAGGGTGTGAAGGACCCTTTGGAAGTTCCAGAGGTTAGGTGTGATTAGCCTCGAGATGCCTCAGCGGAAATGGGCCTCATCTCGCCTGGAGGGGAGAACCTCCTGGATTGTCTCGAGTTGCGGCAGGTGCTCTCGACTTACGACGGGGACCTCAGGGAACCGCTCTGGTGGCCTCAGGAAAGGCCAGTCCCCATGTGAGTTGTTAGAGGGCCTCTCGGGATTCTTCTCCTGTCGATGCCGGGGCCACAACCTTGTGAGGAGTCGGAGCCAGAGCCTGAGGATTCTTCTCCAGTGCTGATATGGATCTTGGGGAACTTCTGGAGTCTCCCCAGGGGAGTCAGTCCTCGTCTCGAGTGGGGGCATGCACGTGCGCTTTCCTCCCGAGCTGTAGCAGCAGTTTCGCGCTTCCCTTCGCGTGGATCAAGGGATCTGTGGCTTTCCCTCGAGGCTTTCCCCCGAGGCTTTCCCACGAGGCTTTCCCACAGGGCTGTCCCACGTGCCACCGTGGTGTGAGTCGATCCTCGGCTTGAAAGTGGAGGCAGTGCAGGGAAAACAGGTTTCCCTGGAATGGACTGAGACATCTGGGGGACTCTGGGAATGGTGGCACGACCCTGGAGTTCCTCTCGCCTTTCCTGTGGATAGTGCCTGCACTTGAGATGCGACGGGAACGCCAGGAATTCTTTGCCGACCACGCAGGGAAAGGATCCCTCCTCTCGAGCTAGGAGGCGGAAATGGGGCTCTTCTGGATGTGGGCGGGACTTTCGTGCTTCCTCTCGAGTGGAGACGGGTATGTCGGGGAACTTCTTGAGTTGCAGCAAGGGTGTGAAGGACCCTTTGGAAGTTCCAGAGGTTAGGTGTGATTATCCTCGAGACGCCTCAGCGGAAATGGGCCTCATCTCGCCTGGAGGGGAGAACCTCCTGGATTTTCTCGAGTTGCTGTCAGGTGCTCTCGACTTACGACGGGGACCTCAGGGACCCGCTCTGGTGGCCCCAAGAAAGGCCAATCCCCATGCGAGTTGCTCTGGGGCCTCTCGGGATTCCTCTCCCGTCGATGCCGGGGCCTAAGACCTTGTGTGGAGTCGGTGCCAGAACCTGAGGATTCCTCTCCAGTGCTGACATGGATCTTGGGGTACTTCTGGAGTCTCGCCAGGGGAGTCAGACCTCGTTTCGAGTGGGGGCATGCACGTGCGCTTTCCTCCGGAGCTGTAGCAGCAGTATCACGCTTCCCTTTGCATGGATCAAGGGATCTGTAGCTTCCCCTCGAGGCTTTCCCACTAGGCCTTCCCATGAGGACTTTCCCACAGGGCTGTCCCACGTGCCACCGTGGTGTGAGTCGATCCTCGGCTTGAAAGTCGAGGCAGTGCAGGGAAAACAGGTTTCCCTGGAATGGACTGAGAAATCTGGGGGACTCTGGGAATGGTGGCACGACCCTGGAGTTCCTCTCGCCTTTCCTGTGGAGAGCGCCTCCTCTTGAGATGCGACGGGAACGCCGGGATTCTTTCCCAAACACGCAGGGAAAGGATCCCCCCTGTCGAGCTAGGAGGCGGAAACGGGGCTCCTCTGGATGTGGGCGCGTCTCTCGTGCTTCCTCTCGAGTGGAGACGGGTATGTCGGGGAACTTCTTGAGTTGCAGCAACGGTGTGAAGGACCCTTTGGAAGTTCCAGAAGTTTGGTGTGATTAGCCTCGAGAGGTCTCAGCGGAAATGGGCCTCCTCTCGCCTGGAGGGGAGAACCTCCTGGATTTTCTCGAGTTGCGGCCGGGTGCTCTCGACTTACGACGGGGACCTCAGGGACCCGCTCTGGTGGCCTCAAGAAAGGCCAGTCCCCAGGAGAGTTGCTTGGGGGGCTCTCGGGATTCCTCTGCCCGTCAATGTCGGTACCTAAGACCTTGTGTGGAGTCGGTGCCGGAACCTGAGGATTCCTCTCCAGTGCTGACATGGACCTTGGGGTACTTCTGGGGTCTCCCCAGGGGAGTCATTCCTCGTCTCGATGGGGGACATGCACGTGCGCTTTCCTGCCGAGCTGTTGCCAGCAGTGTCACGATTCCCTTCGCGTGGATCAAGGGATCTGTGGCTTTCCCTAGAGCTTTCCCACTAGGCCTTCCCACGAGGCTTTCCCACAGGGCTGTCCCACGTGCCACCGTGGTGTGAGTTGATCCTCGGCTTGAAAGTGGAGGCAGTGCAGGGGAAAACAGGTTTCCCTGGAATGGACTGAGACATCTGGGGGACTCTGGGAATGGTGGCACGACCCTGGAGTTCCTCTCGCCTTTCCTGTGGATAGTGCCTGCACTTGAGATGCGACGGGAACGCCAGGATTTCTTTCCCGACCACGCAGGGAAAGGATCCCTCCTCTCGAGCTAGGAGGCGGAAATGGGGCTCTTCTGGATGTGGGCGGGACTTTCGTGCTTCTCTAGAGTGGAGACGGGTATGTCGGGGAACTTCTTGAGTTGCAGCAAGGGTGTGAAGGACCCTTTGGAAGTTCCAGAGGTTAGGTGTGATTAGCCTCCAGACGCCTCAGCGTAAATGGGCCTCATCTCGCCTGGAGGGGAGAACCTCCTGGATTTTCTCGAGTTGCGGCAGGTGCTCTCGCCTTACGATGGGGACCTCAGGGACCCGCTCTGGTGGCCTCAGGAAAGGCCAGTCCCCATGCGAGTTGCTCTGGGGCCTCTCGGGATTCCTCTCCCGTCGATGCCCGGGCCTAAGACCTTGTGTGGAGTCGGTGCCGGGACCTGAGGCATCCTCTCCAGTGCTGACATGGATCCTGGAATACTCTGGAGTCTCCCAGGGAAGTCAGTCCTCGTCTCGTTTGGGGGCATTCACGTGCGCTTTCCTCCCGAGCTGTAGCACAGTGTTACGCTTCCTTCGCGTGGATCAAGGGATCTGTGGCTTTCCCTTGAGGCTTTCCACGAGGCTTTCCCACGATGCTTTCCCACAGGGCTGTCCCACGTGCCACCGTGTGTGAAAGTCGAGGCAGTTCCTGGAATGACTGAGAATCTGGGTCTCTCGAATGGTGTCACGACCCTGGAGCTCTCGCCTTGCCTTTGGAGAGCGCTTCCCTGCGAGAACGACGGGAACGCCGGGAATTCTTTCCCGACCACGCAGTGAAAGGACCCCTCCTCTCGAGCTATGAGGCGGAAACGGAGATCCTCTGGATGTGGGCGGGATTCTCTTGCTTCATCTCGAGTGGAGACGGGTATGTCGGGGAACTTCTTGAGTTGCAGCAAGGGTGTGAAGGACCCTTTCGAAGTTCCAGAGGTTAGGTGTGATTAGCCTCGAGACGCCTCAGCGGAAATGGGCCTCATCTCGCCTGGAGGGGAGAACCTCCTGGATTTTCTCTAGTTGCGGCAGGTGCTCTCGAGTTACGACGGAGACCTCAGGGACCCGCTCTGGTGACCTCAGGAAAGGCCAGTCCCCATGCGAGGTGCTAGGGCCTCTCAGGATTCCTCTCCCGTCGATGCCGGGGCCTAAGACCTTGTGTGGAGTCGGGACCAGAACCTGAGGATTCCTCTCTTGTGCTGACATGGATCTTGGCGTACTTCTGGAGTCTCCCAAGTGGCGTCAGTCCTCGGCTCGAGTGGGGTCATGCACGTGCGATTTCCTCCTGAGCGGTAGCAGCAGTGTCATGCTTCCCTTCTCGTGGATCAAGGAATCTGTGGCTTTCCCTGGAGTCTTTCCCATGAGGCTTTCCCACAGGGCTATTCCACTTGCCATCATGGTGTGAGTCGATCCTCGGCGTGAAAGTCGAACCAGTGCAGAGAAAACAGGAACCTCCTTCCCCACAGTAGGGGGTACACTGTCCCCTTGGGCGGGTATCTCCAGGGCACTCGCGCTGGGGTTTGCCCGCGGAGGTGCGGGCCTCAGGCTCCACGTGAGAAAAGCCCCAAATGGCATTAGCTGCCAGTCCAGACGCTGGCCCTCAGGTCTCTGGCCGGAGCCTTGGGCTCCAGGCAACTCAAAGCCCTCGGGGTGGCACTCTGTGACTGCTGTAGGGAAAGGACGCCAAGAGCCCACGGAGGAGTTGGGGAGGGGGCATGGGGGAAACGGTGGCGAGGACAGCGAGGGATCTAGGTGGAGGCGCTGGAGAGAGCGTCTGGTGTCCCGGAATGCCTCGGAGGAGCCAGCGGGGACAGTCGACCCAGGCCCAGGACCTGGAATGTGAAAAGGCGGGAAATCCCAGAGCAAGGCAGGCTGGGAAAGGGGGCGTTGGTGGCCAATTCAAAGGACCTTGGGCGTTTCCTGGGCGGTGAGCTCCCTTGGCACTGCTGAGGGCCCCTGATTGATCCACCCGGGGTTGATCCACCCCCCGCTGCGAGGGAGGGCCACAAACCAAAGCGCGCGAACTGCCCGCCCACCCCAACGGGGATCTTGGCGGTCCAGGGCTCAGCCGTGCCCGGGAAAAGCCCACTCGCTCCACGGACTCCGTCCAGGGTCTCTGCTTGGAAAGAGGCCAGGGGCCCCCACCATCTACCCACCCAAACCCTATTGACGTCAATGGTGGCGGAGACGCCTCCCGTTCTCCAGAGTCCTAAGCTGCTGGGTCCCCGCCCACTCGGCCAGCAGTCTGCAGCGTGCCCGTGTGCCTCTCCCACCATGGCTTCATCCGGCTCCTCCAGCACCTCAAGCGGTACGTTTGCCCTCGGTCCCTGTGGTCGGATCACATCTCAGGGATTTGCGGGTGGCCTGGGCAAGGGCTCTCGGCCAATGTGTTGACCCCCTCCCACCCGAGAACGGCTGGGACCCATCGGCCAGGCCCGGGGTTCCGAGGCGTCAGGTGTGCCCAAATTCGGAGGGCGTGGCATCGTTCGTTCATCTTGCTCCTTTGGCACACACATGGCTTCTCCGTTCTCTTTTCTGGGAAGACAGTGTTGTTTCAGGGGGCGTGCTGCGGGGGGCGGGGGCCGGGGTTGCGGAGTGGTGGAGCGGGGTGCTGTGCTGGGATGAGGCCCTTTATCCTCACATCTTCCTGTGGGAATGGGAGTCGGGAGCTCTGTGGCCTTGCTGCCTTCAGTGGCTTCCTCTGCACAGGGGCCTAGTGGCTTCTGCCTTTTGTCAGGCGTTACGGGGTTTGGGCTTCGCTTTGGTGGCCTTGGCCTTTGCCTTGCCTGGGCCTTGGCCTTGCCCTTGCCCTTGCCTTGGTCTTGGGCTTGGCCTTGCCCTGCCCTTGAAGTTGAACTTGACCTTGACCTTGAACTTCACCTTGACCTTGACTTTGAACTTGAAATTGGCCTTGACCTTGACCTTGACCTTGAACTTGAACTTTGACCTTGACCTTGAACTTTAACTTCAACTTGAACTTGACTTGACTTGAACTTGACTTGAACTTGAACTTGAACTTGACTTGAACTTGAACTTGACCTTGACCTTGAACTTGAACTTGACCTTGACTTGTGACCTGACCTTGAGCTTGAACTTGACCTTGACCTTGAACTTCAACTTGAACTTTTACTTGTTTTCAACTTGAACTTGACTTGACCTTGAACTTGAACTTGAACTTGACCTTGACCTTGAAGTTGATGAACTTGAACTTAACCTTCACCTTGACTTGAGCTTGACTTGAACTTGAACTTGACTTGACCTTAAACTTGAACTTGACCTTGAACTTGACTTGACCTTGACCTGACAACAACGGGAGACCTCGAGATTTGCTCAGAGCACCGGAGGTCCAGAAGCAGGCCCTGTATCTCCCCTTCCCTTTGTGATCATTGCAAAGACATTCCTAGCTGATAGCCCCCTGAAGAAGCAAGCAGTGGGAGTGTGTTTTGACACGACTGTGTGCCTTCCTGGCCTCAGCTCCACAAGGGGCCTTTCCTCTCGAAGTAGGCCCCATGTCCCCTTTGGGAGGGTGTCATGCCTCTTTTCTCCTCACTGCCAAAGGGTGGAGCCAAGCTCGCTCTGTCAGAGGTACAAAAACAGCAATTGAATGGATTTTCAAGCTCTTGCTAGGCTGCA
>NW_017198951.1:0-7509 GCF_001704415.2 Capra hircus | reverse complement strand
GACTCCACACAAGATCTTAGGACCCGGCATCGACAGGAGAGGAATCCCGAGAGGCCCCCGAGCAACTTGCATGCTGACTGGCCTTTCCTGAAGCCACCAGAGCGGGTCCCTGAGGTCCCCATCGTATGTCGAGAGCACCTGCCAGAACTCGAGAAAAATCCAGGAGGTTGTCCCCTCCAGGTGAGATGAGGCCCATTTCCGCTGAGGCGTCTGGAGGCTAATCACATCTAACAATTGGAACTTCCAAAGGGTCCTTCACACCCTTGCTGCAACTCAAGAAGTTCCCCGACATACCCGTCTCCACTCGATTGGAAACACGAGAGAGTCCCCCATAACCAGAGGAGTCCCGTTTCGCCCCCATGCTCGGGAGGAGGGATCCTTTCCTGCGTGGTCGGAAAGAATTCCCGACGTTCCCGTCGCATCTCAAGAGGAGGCGCTCTCCACAGGAAAGGCGAGAGGAACTCCAGGGTCGTGCCACCATTCCAGAGTCCCCCAGATGTCTCAGTCCATTCCAGGGAAACGTGTTTTCCCTGCACAGCCTCGACTTTCAAGCCGAGGATCGACTAACACCACGGTGGCATGTAGTACAGCCCTTTGGGAAAGCCTCGTGGGAAAGCCTCGTGTGAAAGCCTCGTGGAAAGCCTCGAGGGAAAGCCACAGATCCTTGATCCACGCGAAGGGAAGCGTAAACACTGCTGCTACAGCTCGGGAGGAAAGCGCATGTGCATGCCCCCACTCAAGACGAGGACTGACTCCACTGGAGAGACTCCAGAAGTACCCCAAAATCCATGTCAGCACTGGAGAGGAATGCTCAAGTTCCGGCACGACTCCACACAAGGTCTTAGGCCCCAGCATCGACGGGAGAGGAATCCGAGAGGCCCCCGAGCAACTCGCATGGGGACTGGCCATTCCTGAGGCCACAGAGGCGGGTCCCTGAGGTCCCCATCGTAAGTCGAGAGCACCTGCCATAAATCGAGAAAATCCAGGAGTTTCTCCCCTCCAGGCGAGATGAGGCCATTTCCGCTGAGGTGTCTCGAGGCTAAACACATCTAACACCTGGAACTTCCAAAGGGTCCTTCACACCCTTGCTGCAAATCAAGAAGTTCCCCGACATACTCGTCTCCACTCGAGAGAAGCACGAGAGTCCGCCCACATCCAGAGGAACCCCGTTTCCCCCTCCTAGCTCGAGAGGAGGGTTCCTTTCCCTGCGTGGTCGGGAAAGAATTCCAGGCGTTTCCGTCGCATCTCAAGAGGAGGTGCTCTCCACAGGAAAGGCAGAGGACTCCAGGGTCGTGCCACCATTCCGAGTCCCCCAGATGTCTCAGTCCATTCCAGGGAAACCTGTTTTCCCTGCACTGCCTCGACTTTCAAGCCGAGGATCGACTCACACCACGGTGGCACGTGGCAGCCCTGTGGGAAAGCCTAGTGGGAAAGCCTCGAGGGAAAGCCACAGATCCCTTGATCCACGCGAAGGAAGCGCGTCACTGCTGCTACAGCTCGGGAGGAAAGCGCACGTGCATGCCCCCACTCGACACGAGGACTGACTCCCCTGGGGAGACTCCAGAAGTACCCAAGATCCATGTCAGCACTGGAGAGGAATCCTCAGGTTCCGGAACCCACTCCACACAAGATCTTAGGCCCCGGCATCGACGGGAGAGGAATCCCGAGAGGCCCGCGAGCAACTCGGATGGGGACTGGCCTTTCCTGAGGCCAGCAGAGCGGGTCCCTGAGGTCCCCGTCGTAGGTCGAGAGCACCTGCCGAAACTCGACAAAATCCAGGAGGTTCTCCCCTCCAGGCGAGATGAGGCCCATTTCCGCTGAGGCATCTCGAGGCTAAACACATCTAACACCTGGAACTTCCAAAGGGTCCTTCACACCCTTGCTGCAACTCAAGAAGTTCCCCGACATACCCGTCTCCACTCGAGAGGAAGCACCAGAGTCCCGCCCACATCGAGAGGAGCCCCGTTTATGCCTCGGACCTCGAGATGACGGATCCTTTCCCTGCTTGGTCGGGAAAGAATTCCCGGCGTTCCCGTCCCATCTCAAGAGGAGGCGCTCTCCACAGGAAAGGCGAGCGGAACTCCAGGGTCGTACCACCATTCCAAGAGTCCCCAGATGTCTCAGTCCATTCCAGAGGAACATGTTTTCCCTGCACTGCCTCGACTTTCAAGCCGAGGATCGACTCACACCCTGGTGGCAGGTGGGACAGCCCTGTGGGAAAGACTCTTGGGCCTTGAAGGAAAGACTTGAGTGAAAGCTACAGATCCCTTGACCACGCGTTAGGAAGCGTGACACTGCTGCTACAGCTCGGGAGGAAAGCGCACGTGCATGCCCACACTCGAGACGAGGACTGACTCCCCTGGGGAGACTCCAGAAGTACCCCAAGAACCATGTCAGCACTGGAGAGGAATCCTCAGGATCCGGCCTCGACTCCACACAAGGTCTTAGGCCCCGGCATCGACCCAAGAGGAATCCCGAGAGTCCCCCTGGCAACTTGCATGGGGACTGGCCTTTCCTGAGGCCACGAGACCGGGTCCCTGAGGTCCCCGTCGTAATTCGAGAGCACCTGCCGTAACTCGAGAAAATCCAGGAGGTTCTCCCCTACAGCAAAATGAGGCCTATTTCCACTGACGCATCTAGAGGCTAAGCACACCTAACCTCTGGAACTTCCAATGGTTCCTTCACACACTTGCTGCAACTCAAGAGCTTTCCCGACACACCCGTCTACACTCAAAGGAAAAACGAGGGTCCCGCCCACATCCAGAGAAGCCCGATCCCCCCTCGAGGCTCCAAAGGAGAGATCTTTTAAATGCTTGCATTTCCCGAGTCGAAGACCTTGTGTTGAGTTGGGACCGGAAACTGAGGATTCCTCTCCAGTGCTGACGTGGATTTTTGGGTACTTCTGGACTCTCCCCAGGGGAGTCAGTCCTCGTCTCGAGTGGGAAATGCACGTGGGCTTTCCTCCCTAAAGGTGGCAGCAGTGTCATGCTACCCGACGGGTGGATCAAGGGATGTGTGGCTTTCCCTGTAGGATTTCCCATGAGGCTTTCCCACGAGGCTAACACACAGGGCTGTCCCACGTGCCACCGTGGTGTGAGTCGATCCTCGGCGTGACAGTCAAGGCAGTGCAGGTAAAAGAGTTTCCTTTGGAATGGACTCAGTCCTCTGGGGACTCTTGGATTGGTGCACGACCCTGGAGTTCCTCTCGCCTTTCCTGTGGAGAGCGCTTCCTCTTGAGATGCGACGGGAATGCCGGGAATTCTTTCCAGACCACGCAGGGAAAGGATCCCTCATCTGGAGCTACAAGGAGGAAAAGGGCCTCCTCTGTGTGCAAGGGACGCTCGTGCTTCCTCTCGAGTGGAGACGGGTAAGTCGGGGAACTTCTTGAGTTGCAGCAAGGGTGTGAAGGACCCTTTGGAAGTTCCAGAGGTTTGGTGTGATTAGCCTCGAGACGCCTCAGCGGAAATGGGCCTCATCTCGCCTGGAGGGGAGAATCCTGGAATTTCTCGAGTTGCGGCAGGTGCTCTCGACTTACGACGGGGACCTCAGGGACCCGCTCTGGTGGCCTCAGGAAAGGCCAGTCCCCATGCGAGTTGCTCGGGGGCCTCTCGGGATTTCTCTCCCGTCGGTGCCAGGGCCTAAACCTTCTGTGGAATTGGTGCCGGAACTTGAGGATTCCTGTTCTGTGCTGACATGGATCTTGGGGCACTTCTGGAGTCTCCCCAGGGGAGTCAGTCCTCGTCTCGTGTGGGGGCATGCACGTGCGTTTCCTCCCGAGCTGTAGCAGGGGTGTCATGCTTCCCTTCGCGTAGATCAAGGGATATGTGGCTTTCCCTCGAGGCTTTCCCACGAGGTTTTTCCACGAGGCTTTCCCACAGGGCTGTCCCACGTGCCACCATGGTGTGAGTCGATAATCAGCTTGAAAGTCGAGGCAGTGCAGGGAAAACAGGTTTCCCTGGAATGGACTGAGACATCTGGGGAACTCTGGGAATGGTGGCACGACCCTGGAGTTCCTCTCGCCTTTCCTGCCGAAAGCGCCTCTTCTTGAGATGTGACGGGAACGCCGGGAATTCTTGCCCGAACACGCTGTGAAATGATCCCTCCTCTCGAGCTAGGAGGCGGAAACGGGGCTCCTCTGGATGTGGGCGGGACTCTCGTGCTTCCTCTCGAGTGGAGACGGGTATGTCGGGGAACTTCTTGAGTTGCAGCAAGGGTGTGAAGGACCCTTTGGAATTTCCAGAGGTTAGGTGTGATTAGCCTAGAGACGCCTCAGCGGAAATGGGCCTCATCTCGCCTGGAGGGGAGAACCTCCTGGATTTTCTCGAGCTGCGGCAGGTGCTCTCGACTTATGACGGGGACCTCAGGGACCCGCTCTGGTGGCCTCAGGAAAGGCCAGTCCCCATGCGAGTTGCTCGGGGCCTCTCGAGATTCCTCTCCCGTCGATTCGGGGCCTAAGACCTTGTGTGGAGTCGGTGCCGGAATCTGAGGGTTCCTCTCCAGTGCTGACATGGATCTTGGGATACTTCTGGAGTCTCCCCAGGGGAGTCAGTCCTCGTCTCAAGTGGGGGCATGCACGTGCGCTTTCCTCCCGAGCTGTAGCAGCAGCGTCACGCTTCCCTTCGTGTGGATCAAGGGATCTGTGGCTTTCCCAGTAGGCTTTCCACGAGGCCTTCCCATGAGGCTTTCCCACAGGGCTGTTCCACGTGCCACCGTGGTTTGAGTCGATCCTCAGCTTGAATGCCGTGGCAGTGCAGGGAAAGCATGGAAAACAGGTTTCCCTGGAAAGGACTGAGACATCAGGGGGACTTTGGGTATGGTGGCACGACCCTGGAGTTCCTCTCACCTTTCCTGTGGAGAGCGCCTCCTCTTGAGATGCGACGGGAACGCCGGAAATTCTTTCCCGTACACGCAGGGAAAGGATCCCTTCTCTCGAGCTAGGAGGCGGAAACGGGGCTCCTCTGGATGTGGGCGGGACCTCGTGCTTCCTCTCGAGTGGAGACGGGTATGTCGGGGAACTTCTTGAGTTGCAGCAAGGGTGTGAAGGACCCTTTGGAAGTTCCAGTGGTTAGGCGTGATTAGCCTTGAGATGTCTCAGCGGAAAGGGGCCTCATCTCTCCTGGAAGGGAGAACCTCCTGGATTTTCTCTAGTTTCGGCAGGTGCTCTCGACTTACGACGGGGACCTCAGGGACCCGCTCTGGTGGCCTCAGGAAAGGCCAGTCCCCATGCGAGTTGCTCAGGGGCCTCTCGGGATTACTCTCCCGTCGATGCCGGGGCCTAAGACCTTGTGTAGAGTCGGTGCCAGAAGCTGAGGAGTCCTCTCCAGTGCTGACATGGATCTTGGGATACTTCTTGAGTCTCCCCAGGGCAGTCAGTCCTCGTTACGAGTGGGGGCATGCACGTGCAATTTCCTCCCGAGCTGTAGCAGCAGTGTCACGCTTCCCTTCGCGTAGAACAAGGGATCTGTGGCTTTCCCTCGAGGCTTTCCCACGAGGCTTTCCCACAGGGCTGTCCCACGTGCCACCGTGGTGTGAGTCGATCCTCGGCTTGAAAGTCGAGGCAGTGCAGGGAAAACAGGTTTCCCTGGAATGGACTGAGACATCTGGGGGGACTCTGGGAATGGTGGCACGATAATGCAGTTCCTCTCGCGGTTCCTGTGGAGAGTGCCTCCTCTTGAGATGCGACAGGAATGCCGGGAATTCTTTCCCGACCACGCAGGGAAAGGATCCCTCCTCTCGAGCTAGGAGGCGGAAACGGGGCTCCTCTGGATGTGGGCGGGACTCTCGTGCTTCCTCTCGAGTGGAGACGGGTATGTCGGGGAAATTCTTGAGTTGCAGCAAGGGTGTGAAGGACCCTTTGGACGTTCCAGAGGTTAGGTGTGATTAGCCTCGAGATGCCGCAGCGGAAATGGGCCTTTCTCGCCTGGAGGGGAGAACCTCCTAGATTTACTCGAGTTGCGTCAGGTGCTCTGGACCTAAGACGGGCCTCAGGGACCCGTTCTGGTGGCCTCAGGAAAGGCCAGTCCCCATGAAAGTTGCCCTGGGGCCTCTGGGGATTCCTCTCCCGTCGATGCCGGGGCCTAAGACCTTGTGTGGAGTCGGAGCCGGAACCTGAGGATTCCTCTCCAGTGCTGACGTGGATCTTGGGGTACTTGTGGAGTCTCCCCAGGGGAGTCAGTCCTCGTCTCGAGTGGGGCATCCACGTGCGCTATGCTCCGAGCTGTAACAGCAGTGTCATGCTTCCTTTAGCGTGGATCAAGGGATCTGTGGCTTTCCCTCGAGTCTTTCCCTCGAGAATTTCCCACGAGGCTTTCCCAAGAGGCTTTCCCACAGGGCTGTCCAACGTGTCACTGTAGTGTGAGTCGACCCTTGGCTTGAAAGTTGAGGCAGTGCTGGAAAAACAGGTTTCCCTGGAATGGACGGAGACATCTGGGGACTCTGGAATGGTGGCACGAACCTGGAGTTCCTCTGGCCTTTACTGTGGAGAGGCCTCCTCTTGAGATGCGACCGGAACGTCGGGAATTCTTTCCCGACCACGCAGGGAAAGTGTCCCTCCTCTCCAGCTATGAGCGGTAACGGGGCTCCTCTGGATGTGGGCGGGAACTCGTTCTTCCTCTCGAGTGGAGACGGGTATGTCGAGGCACTTTTTGAGTAGCAGCAAGGGTGTGACGGACACTTTGGAAGTTCCAGAGGTTAGTTGTGATTAGCCTCCAGACGCCTCATTGGAAATGGGCCTCATCTTGCCTGGAAGGGAGAACTCCTGGACGTTCTCGAGTTGGGGCAGGTGCTCTCGTCATACGACAGGGACCTCAGGGACCCGCTCTGGTGGACTCAGGAAAGGCCAGTCCACATGAATGTTGCTCGGGTGTCTCTCGGAATTTCTCTCCCGTAGATGCTGGAGCCAAAACCTTGTGTGGAGTCGGTGCGGGAAACTGAGGATTCCTCTCCCTGTGCTGACATGGATCTTGGGGTACTTCTGGAGTCTCCCAGGTGAGTCAGTCCTCGTCTCGAGTGGGGGCATGCACGTGCACTTTCCTCCCGAGCTGTAGCAGCAGTGTCACGCTTCCTTTAGCGTGGATCAAGGGATCTGTGGCTTTCCCTCGAGGCTTTCCCAAAGGCTTTCCCACAGGGCTGCCCACGTGCCACTGTAGTGTGAGTCTACCCTCGGCTTGAAAGTTGAGGCAGTGCTGGGAAAACAGTTTTCTCTGGAATGGACGGAGATATCTGGGGGACCTCGAAATGGTGGCACAACCCTGGAGTTCCTCTCGCCTTAACCTGTGGAGAGCGCCTCCACTTGAGATGCGACGGAAGCCGGGAATTCTTTCACAACTACGCGGGGAAGGATCCCTCCTCCGAGCTATGAGGCGGAAACGGGGCTCTTCTGGATCTGGGTTGGACTCTCGTGCTTCCTCTGGATTGGAGACGGGTATGTCAGGGAACTTCTTGAGTTGCAGCAAAGGTGTGAAGGACCCTTTGGAAGTTCCAGAGGTTATGTGTGATTAACCTTGAGAC
>NW_017198950.1:0-7509 GCF_001704415.2 Capra hircus | reverse complement strand
CTCTTGGCTGCCTTTCCTTCCTCCAAGGAAGAGAGTTTTCTCAGCCTCCTGTGGGCTGAGAGTCACACAGGGCTGAAAAGCACTTGCTGGGAGATTATTTTTCATTGGCCATGGCCCCTGAGCCCTGTGCTCAGGGAGGGCTCCCTCCCTCCCAGGGAAAGTCAAAGGAAGCTCCAAACGGCTGTTCAATCATGTTTCTGAGAGAGTCATTGCCAAGGCAGGTTTCTAAGAAGTTCAAGGGGTCCCAAGGAGAGAGAGGGCTCTAGAATTCTCAAGGAGGAAGAAAGGACAAACTGTTTTTCCCTCTACATTCCTTAGGATTATATAACAATCATGCATCCTTCTTGAGGACGGTCTCTGGAAAAACCTTCTGGCTAATCCTGTTATCTTAAAATGTAAATTATGGGAGTAGGTCTAGTGAGTCTTTACAACCTCCAGACATTCTTTTGTTCGTTGTCATAACTTATTGGAGAGTATATAACTCCATTACTAACACTAGCAAGGGGGTACGCTTTCTGCCCCTTGTGATGTCTCTGTCAGAAGCTTTCTCTATCTCCTTTATCCTTTAATAAAACTCTATTGCACAAAAGCTCTGAGCAATCAAGCCTCGTCTTGGGCCCTGGATTGAATTCTTCTCCTCCATAAGCCAAGAATCCCAGCATCTTTTCGTGGTTCAGCAACAATATTTCATTTCCTCTGCAGGAGAGAGCTAGTGAGCTTAGGTCTGTCTGGAACATTCTTGGATCCTGTGGGGAAAATATCCTGTGCACACATCTGGATACTGGGCCTAGAGGCCAAAATTCGCATTTCTTTCCCGGGGAGCCCTAACGTGGTGTGACTTAGCAACTGCTTGAAAATCCATCCCATTGCTGTTTTCCTCCTTCTGACAGAGCTAGCTTTGTTCCCTGCTTTGGGATATCTCAACCGAAGGGCCGGTCCATAGCTACTCGCCTGGGGCCCATTGGATGTGCAAGGTGCCCTCGACTAGGTGACCCTAGCATGGCACTCAGCCCGCTCAGACACACTCCCGAGGCTTCTTTCTCATGGGAAGCACTGCTCCAACCTAGGAATGTGTCTGCAATGCTTGGAAAGTGCAGTGAGACACACAGCCCTGACTCTGCAATTGAGGCCCTCAGAGCAAGCCTGCAGCTCTGATGTCTGAGAAGCAAAACACTTGCTGCAAAGAGAGGCCTGAAAACACACTCTCTGTGGATGACTTTCCTTCCTCTAAGGAAGATAGTTTTCCCAGTCTCCTGCTTCCTGAATGTCACACAGCTGGAATGCGCTTGCTTGGAGGTCGTGATTCAGTGGCAATGACCCCTGAGGCCCTTTGCCCAGGGAGGGCTCCCACACTCACAGGCAAATCAAAGCAACTTCCAAGTGAGTCAGCTCTTCACATCAAGTGGCCAAAGTATTGGAGTTTCAGGTTCAGTATTAGTCCTTCCAATGTATATTCAGACCTGATTTCCTTTAGGATGGAGTGGTTGCGTCTCCTTGTAGTCTAAGCGACCTACAAGCATCTTCTCCAACACCACAGTTCAAAAGCATCCAATTTTCAGCTGTCACTTTCTTTATAGTACATCTTTCATATCCATCCATGACATATGGAAAAACCATAGCCTTGACTGGATGGATCTTTGTTGGCAAAGCAACGTCTCGGCTTTTTAATATGCTGTCTAGTTTGGTCATCACTTTTCTTCCAAGTCATAAATATGTTTTAAGTTCATGGAGGCAGCCATCACCTGCAGTGATTTCCAAGCCCCCAAAATAGTCTGCTGCTGTTTCCAATGTTTTCCCATCTATTTGCCATGAAGTGATGAGACTGGATGCAATGATTTTAGTTTTCTGAATGCTGAGCTTTAAGCTAACTTTTTCACTCTCCTCTTTCACTTTCATCAGGAGACTCTTTAGTTCTTCTTCACTTTCTGCCATAAGGGTGGTGTCATCTGCATATCTGAGATTCTTGATATTTCTCCCAGCAATCTGGATTCCAGCGTGTGCTTCCTCCAGCCCAGTGTTTCTCATGATGTACTCTGCATATAAGTTAAATAAGCAGGTGACAATATACAGCCTTGACATATTCCTTTTCCTATTTAGAACCAGTCTGTTGTTCCATGTCCAGTTCGAACTGTTTCTTCCTGACCTGCATACAGGTTTCTCAAGAGACAGGTCAGGTGGTCTGGTATTCCCATCTCTTTCAGAATTTTTCCCAGTTTATTGTGATCCACACAGTCAAAGGCTTTGGCATAGTCAATAAAGCAGAAATAGATGTGTTTTTTTTCTGGAACTCTCTTGCTTTTTCAATGATCCAGTGGATGTTGGCAGTTTGATCTCTGGTTTCTCTGCATTTTTTAAATCCCTCTTGAACATTTGGAAGTTCACAGTTCATGTGAACTTGGAGAATTTTGAGCATTACTTTACTAGTGTGTGAGATGAGTGCAATTGTGCAGCAGCTTGAATATTCTTTGTCATTGCCTTTCTTTGGGATTGGAATGAAAACTGACCTAATGACTAGATGTTTTCAATTGCATATGCTGAAAGAACTGGCTGTGCAGTTTTGAAGAAAAAAAAATTTAACCCATTTTCTCTGAAGTGCAAGGCATATCATGGCCATCCCTGAATCATAAAGTCACCTTTTCTTTATGTAGTCATAGTTTCATGCCTAAATTATAGGCCAACTCGTGCTCAAATTGACTCTGATGTCAGGGGCAGATCAACTAATAAAAAGCTTGGATTGTCCCTCTGGAGGAAAGTGAGATCTTGGTCCCACGAGAAGAATCTGAAGGGTTAAGGGAACTTGCAAGAGTGGGGAAAGCTTAGTCCATCCTACATGTACCAAAATCTTAAATAAGGCTTATTTACTTTACCGAAGTAAAAAAACAGATGATGAAAACAATTATAAATCAATGAAAGGTAAAGAAACTCATAGTCTGTTATCAAAAATTGCATTCTAAGAAAACTTTGTTCTCTTAACCTAGAGAGGAGACTAAATTCCATCTGGTACCAGCTTACCAGAAGACAAACAACAAACAAACAAACAAAAATTATCGGTAAGCTTAAAAAAAGTATATTCCATATATCTTGAAGTAGCAGTATTTCTGCAAAGGCATCAGTGTGAAACCATAGAGGACATGGTTAAAACCTGATTAAATAGAAATTGACAATGTAATCTGGTCACTGCTGCGACTTGAAATGCTTTAATATGATAACTGGAATTATAACTGACAGCATTTGACCAGGACATATCAGATTTTCACGGATGTCACATAATTTCTAGGATATCTATATTAGGAACTGAAGGAATCTTTGAACCTAGGAAAGAAAACAACAGTCTCAAAGGCCCTTGCTGAATCATCTATCAGCAAGGAATGTCTTTGCAAGGATCGCAAAGTGAAGGGAAAATACACCGACCTGCCTCTGCAACTTCGGTCCTCTGAGCAGATCTGGAGGTCTCCCTTTGTATAAGCTAACCTGTTCCTTCCAAATAGAGGTTTGCAACACAAAACAAGTGGCCGCCTATTCTTCCCCGAAGGAGGCTCTCTTTCCCCACATCCTGCGAACTCCCTTTCCCAGCCTCCTGGAAAAGCGCTTCTTGCAGTTCCTTTCAGAAAATCCTATGGACGGAGAAGCCTGGTAGGCTGCAGTCCGTGGGGTCGCTGAGGGTCGGACACGACTGAGCGACTGCACTTTCATTTTCACTTTCATGCATTGGAGAAGGCAATGGCAACCCACTTACTGTTCTTGCCTGGAGAATCCCAGGGACGGGGGAGCCTAGTGGGCTACCGTCTATGGCGTCGCACAGAGTCGAACACGACTGAAGCAACTTAGCAGCAGCAGCAGCAGCAGCAGTTCCTTTCTTAGGGGCAGTTATCCCTGAGATTGGGACCTGGAAAGGCAGAGCCACCTCCACACACACGTCTTTTCTGTCCCCTTTCCTCTGGAGGAGAGCTCTAGTGAGCCTAGGTCTGTCAGGAAAATTCTTGGCTTTGACGGGATCCCACCCGGTGTGTGAACCTGCATACCCGACCTAGGGGCCACAGGGCACCTGTTTTGCTCGAGTGGGTCCTGGAGGGGTGCAGCATAGCAAGAGCTTAAAAATCCATCCAATTTGTCTTTTTTTTTTTACCTCGGAGAGAACGAGTTTGCTCCACCTCCACCCTTTGGCAGTGTGGAGGGAAGAGGGCACCACCCTCTCCCAAAGGGGACATAGGGCCTACCAGGAGAGAAAGGCCCCTTGAGGAGCTGAGCCCAGGTAGGCAGCCAGTGATGTCAAGCACACTCCCGCTGCTTGCTTCTTCATGGGCACTCCCACGATCTGCTAGGAATGTCTTTGCAAGGATCTCAAAGGGAAGGGGAGATACATGGCCCTGTCTCTGGAACTTCAGTCCTCTGAGCAGATCTGGAGGTCTTGAGTTGTATAAGCAAACCTGTTCCTTCCAAATAGAGGCTTGCAAACACACCCCGGTGGTTGCCTCTTCTTCCCCGAAGAAGTCTTTCTTTCCCCACATGCTGCGAACTCCCTGTCCCAACCTCCAAGAATAGCGCTTCTTGCCATTCCTTTCTTAGAGGCAGTTATCCCTGAGCTTGGGGCCGTAGGGAGTAGCCCCACACTCACAGGAAAGGCAAAGACTCCTCCATACATCTCCTCTATCCCCTTTGCTCTGGAGGAGAGCTCTAGTGAGCCTAGGTCTTTCAGGAAAATTCTTGGCTTGGACAGGATCTCACCCTGTTTGTGAACCTGCATACCCAACCAGGGGCCACAGAGCACCTGTTTCAGTAAAGTGGGCCCTGAAAGGGTGCAGCCTAGCAAGAGCTTGAAAATCCATTCAATTGCTGTTTTTTGTACCTCTGACAGAGCGAGCTTGGCTCCACCCTTTGGCAGTGAGGAGAAAAGAGGCATGACACCCTCCCCAAGGGGACATGGGGCCTACTTCGAGAGGAAAGGCCCCTTGTGGAGCTGAGGCCAGGAAGGCACACAGTCGTGTCAAACATACTCCCACTGCTTGCTTCTTCAGGGGCACTCCCGCTATCAGCTAGGAATGTCTTTGCAATGATCACAAAGGGAAGGGGAGATACAAGGCCCTGCTTCTGGACCTCCGGTGCTCTGAGCAAATCTCGAGGTCTCCCGTTGTTGGTCAAGGTCAAGGTCAAGTTCAAGTTCAAGTCAAGTCAAGGTCAAAGTTCAAGGTCAAGGTCAAGGTCAAGTTCAAGGTCAAGGTCAAGTTCAAGTTCTCAAGTTCAGTTTCAAGGTCAAGTCAAGGTCAAGTTCAAGGTCAAGTCAAGTCAAGGTCAAGTCAAGGTCAAGGTCAAGTTCTCAAGTCTCAAGTTCAAGTCAAGTCAAAAAGTTCAAGGGTCAAAGTTCAATTCAAGGTCAAGGTCAAGGTAAAGTTCAAGTTCAAGGGCAAGGCAAGGCCAAGCCCAAGGCCAAGGCAAGGGCAAGCGCAACGCCAAGGGCACGGCCAAGGCCCAGGCCAAGGCAAAGGCCAAGGCCACCAAAGTGAAGCTCAAACCCCGTAACGCCTGACAAAAGGCAGAAGCCACTAGGCCCCTGTGCAGAGGAAGCCACTGAAGGCAGCAAGGCCAGAGAGCTCCCGACTCCCATTCCCACAGGAAGATGTGAGGATAAAGGGCCTCATCCGAGCACAGCACCCGCTCCACCACCCCCCAACCCCGGCCCGCCCCCCGCAGCACGCCCCCTGAAACAACACTGTCTTCCCAGAAAAGAGAACGGAGAAGCCATGTGTGTGCCAAAGGAGCAAGATGAACGAACGATGCCACGCCCTCCGAATTTGGGCACACCTGACGCTTCGCAACCTCGGGCCTGGCCGATGGTCCCGCCGTTCTCGGCGGGGGGGGTCGACACGTTGGCCGAGAGCCCTTGCCCAGGCCACCGCAAATCCCCTGAGATGTGATCCGACCCAGGGACCGAGGGCAAACGTTCCGCTTGAGGTGCTGGAGGAGCCGGATGAAGCCATGGTGGGAGAGGCACACGGGCACGCTGCAGACTGCTGGCCGAGTGGCGGGGACCCAGCAGCTCAGGACTCTGGAGAGCGGGAGGTCTCTGCCACCTTTGACGTTAATAGGGTTTGGGTGGGTAGATGCAGGGGCCACCCCTGGCCTCTTTCCAAGCAGAGACCCTGGACGGAGTCCCGTGGAGCGAGTGGGCTTTTCCTGGGCACGGCTGTGCCCTGGACCGCCAAGATCCTCGTTGGGGTAGCGGGCAGTTCGGGGCTTTGGTTTGTGGCCCTCCCTCGCAGTGGGGGTGGTATCAACCCCGGGTGGATCAATCAGGGGCCCTCAGCAGTGCCAAGGGAGCTCACCGCCCAGGAAACGCCCCTAGGTCCCTTTGAATTGGCCACCAATGTCCCCTTTCCCAGCCTGCCTTGCTCTGGGATTTCCGCCTTTTCACATTCCACAGGTCCCTGGGCCTCGACTGTCCCCGCTGGCTCCTCCGAGGCATTCCGGACAACAGACGCTCTCTCCAGCGCCTTCACCTAGATCCCTCACTGTCCTCGCCTCCGTTTCCCCCCTGCCCCCTCCCAACTCCTCCGTGGGCTCTTGGCATCCTTTCCCTACAGCAGTCCCAGAGTGACACCCCCGAGGGCTTTGAGTTGCCTGGAGCCCAAGACTCCGGCCAGAGACCTGAGGGGCCGAGCGTCTGGACTGGCAGCTAATGCCATTTGGGGCTTTTCTCACGTGGAGCCTGAGGCCCGCACCTCGGCGGGCAACCCCAGCGTGAGTGCCCTGGAGATACCCGCCCAAGGGGACAGTGTAGCGCCTACAGTGGGGAAGGAGGTTCCTGTTTTCCCTGCACTGGTTCGACTTTCACGCTGAGGATCGACTCACACAGGTGGCAAGGGGAATAGCCCTGTGGGAAAGCCTCATGGGAAAGACTCGAGGGAAAGCCACAGATCCCTTGATCCACGAGACGGGAAGCGTAACACTGCTGCTACCGCTCAGGAGAAAAGTGCACGTGCATGACCCACTTGAGCCAAGGTCTGACACCACTTGGGAGACTCCAGAAGTACTCCAAGATCCATGTCAGCACTGGAGAGGAATCCTCAGATTCCGGTCCCGAATCCACACAAGGTCTTAGGCCCCTGCAAGGACGGGAGAGGAATCCTGAGAGGCCCCCTAGCAACTCGCATGGGGACTGGCCTTTCCTGAGGTCACCAGAGGTCCCTGAGGTCTCCAGTGTAACTTGAGAGCACCTGCCGCAACTCGGGAAAATCCAGGAGGTTCTCCCCTCCAGGCGAGATGAGGCCCATTCCGCTGAGGCGTCTCGAGGCTAATCACAACTAACCTCCGAACATAGAAAGGGTCCTTCACACCCTTGCTGCAAGTCAAGAAGTTCTCTAACATACCCATCTCCACTCGAGAGGAAGGACGAGGGTCCCGCGCACATCCAGCAGAGCCACGTTTTCCGCCTCGTAGCTCTAGAAGAGGGATCCTTTCCCTTCGCCGGAAAGAATTGCGTTCCCGTCGCATCTCAAGAGGAGGCGCTCTCAC
>NW_017198949.1:0-7510 GCF_001704415.2 Capra hircus | reverse complement strand
GAACTTCCAAAGGGTCCTTCACAACCCTTGCTGCAACTCAAGAAGTTCCCCGACATACCGTCTCCACTCGAGAGGAAGCACCAGAGTCCCGCCCACATCCAGAGGGCCCCGTTTCCGCCTCCTAGCCGAGAGGAGATCCTTTCCACCATGGTCGGTAAATATTTCCCGGCGTTCCCGTTGCATCTGAAGAGGAGGCGCTCTCCACAGGAAAGGCGAGAGGAACTCCAGGGTCGTGCCACCATTCCCAGAGGCCGCTGGATGTCTCAGTCCATTAGAGGGAAAAAACTTTTTCCCTGCATTGCCTCGACTTTCAAGCCGAGGATCGACTCAACCACGGTGGCACGTGGGACAGCCCTGTGGGAAAGACTCGTGGGAAAGCCTTGAGGGAAAGACACAGATCCCTTGATCCACGCGAAGGGAAGGGTGACACTGCTGCTACAGCACTGGAGGAAAGCGCACGTACTTGCCCCCACTCGAGACGAGGACTGACTCCCCTGGGGAGACTCCAGAAGTACCCCAAGATCCATGTCAGCACTGGAGTGGAATCCTCAGGTTCCTGCACCGGATCCACACAAGACCTTAGGCCCCTGCATCGACGGGAGAGGAAGCCCGAGAGGCCCCGAGCAACTCGCATGGGGACTGGCCTTTCATGACGCAACCACAGAGGGTCCCTGAGGTTCCCGTCGTAAGTCGAGAGCACCTGCCTCAACTCGAGAAAATCCAAGAGGTTCTCCCCTGCAGGCGAGATGAGGCCCATTTACGCAGAGGCGTTTCGAGGCTAATCACACCTAACCTCTGGAACTTCCAATGGGTCCTTCACACCCTTGCTGCAACTCAAGAAGTTCCCCGACATAACCCGTCTCCACTCGAGACGAAGCACGTGAGTCCCGCCTACATCCAGAGGAGCCCCGTTTCCGCCTCCTAGCTCGAGAGGGGCGATCCTTTCCCTGCGTGCTCGGGAAGAATTCCCGGCGTTCCCGTCACATCTCAAGAGCAGGCGCTCTCCACAGGAAAGGAGAGAGGAACTCTAGGTTCGTGCCATCATTCCCAGAGTCCCACAGATGTCTCAGTCCATTACAGGGAAACCTGTTTTCCCTGCACTGCGTCGACTTTCAAGACGAGGATCGACTCACACCACGGTGGCACGTGGGACAGCCCTGTGGGAAAGCCTCGTGGGAAAGCCTTCGATGGAAAGCCATACGAGGGAAAGCCCCTGATCCCTTGCATCACGCGAAGAGAAGCGTGACACTTGCTGCCTACAGCTCGGGAGGAAAGCGCACGTGCATGCCCCCACTCGAGACGAGGACTGACTCCCCTGGGGAGACACCAGAAGTACCCCAATATCCACGTAAGCACTGGAGAGGAATCCTCAGGTTCCGGCACCGACTCCACACAAGGTCTTAGGCCCCGGCATTGACGGGAGAGAAATCCCGAGAGGACCCCGAGTAACTCGCAAGGAAATGGCCTTTCCCAATGCCACCAGAGCGGGTCCCTGAGGTCCCCGTCGTAAGTCGAGTGCACCTGCCACAACTCGAGAAAATCCAGTAGGTTCTACCCTCCAGGTGAGATGAGGCCCATTTCCACTGAGGCGTCCTGAGGCTAATCACACCTGACCTCTGGAACTTCCAAAGGGTACTTCACACCTTTGCTGTAACTCAAGAAGTTCCCTGACATACCGGTCTCCACTCGAGAGGAAGCACGAGAGTCCCGACCACATCCAGAGGAGCCCCCGTTTCCACCTCCTAGCTCGAGAGGAGGGATCCTTTCCCTGCGTGCTCGGGGAAAGAATTCCCGTCGTTCCCGTCGCAACTCAGAGGAGGCGCTCTCCACAGGAAAGGCGAGAGAAACTCCAGGGTCATGCCAGCATTCCCAGAGTCCCCCAGAACTCTCAGTCCATTCCAGGGAAACCTGTTTTCTCTGAACTGTTTTGACTTTCAAGCCGAAGGATCGACTCACACCACGGTGGCACGTGGGACAGCCCTGTGGGAAAGACTCGTGGGAAAACCTCGAGGGAATGCCACAGATCCCTTTTTCCACGCGAAGGGAAGCGTGAAACTGCTGCTACAGCTCGGGCGGAAATCGCACGTGCATGCTCCCACTCGAGACGAGGACTGACTCCGCTCGGAAGACTCCCAGAAGTACCCCAAGATCCATGTCAGCACTGGAGAGGAAACCTCAGGTCTGGCACCGACTCCACACATGGTCTTAGGCCCCGATATCGACGGAGCGGTATCCCGTGAGGCCCCCGAGCAACTAGCATGGGGACTGGCCTTTCCTGAGGCCACCAGAGCGGGTCCCTGAGGTCCCCGTCGTAAGTCGAGAGCACCTGCCGAAACTCAAGAAAATCCAGGAGGTTCTCCCTTCCAGGCGAGATGAGGCCCATTTCCGCGGAGGCATCTCGAGGCTAAGCACACCTAACTTCTGGAACTTCCAAGGGGTCCTTCACACCCTTGCTGCAACTCAAGAAGTTCCCCGACATACCCGTCTCCACTCAAGAGGAAACACGAGAGTCCCGCCCACATCCAGAGGAGCCCCCTTTCTGCCTCCTAGCTCGGAGAGGAAGGATCCATTCCCTGTGTGCTCGTGAAAGAATTCCCGGCCTTCCCGTCACATCTCAAGAGGCCTCACTCTCCACAAGTAAGGCAAGCGGAACTCCAGGGTCGTGCCACCATTACCAGAGTCCTCCAGATGTCTCAGTCCATTCCAGGGAAACCTGTTTCCCTGCACTGCTTCGTTTTCAAGCCGAGGATCGACTCACACTACGGTGGCAAGTGGGACAGCCCTGTGGGAAAGCCTCATGGGAAAACCTCCTGGAAAGCCTCGAGGGAAAGCCACAGATCCCTTGATCCACGAGAAGGGTAGCGTGACACTGCTGCTACAGCTTGGGAGGAAAGCGCACGTGCATGCCCCCACTTGAGACTCGGACTGACTTCCCTGGGGAGACTGCAGAAGTACCCCAAGATCCATGTCAGCCGCTGGAGAGGAATCCTCAGGTTTCGGCACCGACTCCACACAAGGTCTTAGGCCCTGGCATCGACGGGAGAGGAATCCCGGGAGGCTCCCGAGCAACTCGCAAGGGGACTGGCCTTTCCTGAGGCCACCAGAACGGGTCCCTGATGTCCCCGTCTTAAGTAGAGAGCACCTGCCGCAACTTGAGAAAATCAGGAGTTTCTCCCCTCCAGGCGAGATGAGGCCCATTTCCGCTGAGGCGTCTCGAGGCAAATCACACCTAAACTCTGGAACTTCCAAAGGGTCCCTCACACCGTTGCTGCAACTCAAGAAGTTCCCCGACATACCCGTCTGCCACTCGAGAGGGAAGGACGAGAGTCCCGCCCACACCCAGAGGAGCCCCGATTACGCCTCCTAGCTCGAGAGGAGGGATCCTTTCCCTGCGTGGACAGGGAAGAATTCCCGGAGTTCCCGTCTCATCTAAGGAGGAGGCACTCTCCACAGGAAAGGCGAGAGGAATTCCACGGTCATGCCACCATTCCCTGAGTCCCCCAGATGTCTCAGTCCAGTCCAGGGAAACCTGTTTTCCCTGCAATGCCTCGACTTTCAAGCCGAGGATCGACTCACACCAAGGTGGCATGTGGGACAACCCTCTGGGAAAGCCTCGTTGGAAAGCCTCGTGGGAAAGCCTGAAGGGAAAAGCCACAGATCCCTTGATCCACGTGAAGGGAAGCGTGACACTCCTGCTACAGCTCGGGAGGAAAGCGCACGTGCATGCCCCCACTCGAGACGAGGACTGATTCCACTGGGGAGACTCCAGAAGTACCCCAAGATCCATGTCAGCACTGGAGAGCAATACTCAGGTTCCGGCACCGACACCACACAAGGTCTTAGGCCCCGGCATCGACGGGAGAGGAATCCCGAAAGGCCCCCGAGCAACTCGAATGCGGACTGGACTTTCCTGAGGCCACCAGGGCGGGTCCCTGAGGTCCCCGTCGTAAGTCGAGTGCACCTGCCACAACTCGAGAAAATCCAGGAGGTCTCCCCTTCAGGCGAGATGAGGCCCATTTCCGCTGAGGTGTCTCGAGGCAAATCACACCTAAACTCTGGAACTTTCAAAGGGTCCCTCACACCCTTGCTGCAACTCAAGAAGTTCCCCGACATACCCGTCTCCACTCCAGAGGAAGCACGAGAGTACCGCCCACATACAGAGGAGCCCCGTTTCCGCCTCCTATCTCGAGAGGAGGGATCCTTTCCCTGCGTGGTCGGGAAAGAATTCCTGGCGTTTCCGTCGCATCTCAAGAGGAGGCGCTCTCCACAGGAAAGGCGAGATGAACTCCAGGGTCGTGCCACCATTCCCAGAGTCCCCCAGATGTCTCATTCCATTCCAGGAAAACCTTTTTTTCCCAGCAATGCCTCGAGTTTCAAGCCGAGGATCGACTCACACCACGGTGGCACGTGGGACAGCCCTGTGGGAAAGCCTCGTGGGAAAGCCTCGAGGGAAAGCCACAGATCCCTTGATCCACGCGTAGGGAAATGCGACACTGCTGCTACAGCTCGGAAGGAAAGTGCACGTGCATGCCCCCACTTGAGACGAGGACTGACTCCCCTGGGGAGACTCCAGAAGTATCCCAAGATCCATGTCAGCACTGGAGAGGAATCCTCAGGTTCCGGCACTGACTCCACACAAGGTCTTAGGCCCCAGCATCGACAGGAGAGGAAATCCGAGTAGCCCCCGAGAGGCCCCCGAACAACTCGCATGGGGACTGGCCTTTCCTGAGGCCACCAGAGCGGGTCCCTGAGGTCCCAGTCGTAAGTGGAGAGCACCTGCCGCAACTCGAGAACATCCAGGAGGTTCTCCCTTCCAGGCGAGATTAGGCCCATTTCCGCTGAGGTATTTCGAGGCTAATCACACCTTACATCTGCAACTTCCAAAGGGTCCTTCACACCCTTGCTGCAACTCAAGACGTTCCCCGACATACCCGTCTCCACTCAAGAGGGATCCGAGAGTCCGGCCATATCCAGAGTGGCCCCGTTTCCGCCTGCTAGCTCGAGAGGAGGGATCCTTTCCCTGCTTGGTGGGGAAAGAATTCCCGGCGTTCCCGTCGCATCTCAAGAGGAGGCGCTCTCCACAGGAAAGGCGAGAGGAACTCGAGGGTCGTGCCACCATTCCCTGAGACCCCAGATGTCTCAGTCCATTCCAGGGAAAACTGTTTTCCCTTCACTGCCTCGACTTTAAAGTCGAGGATCGACACCCAACACCGTGGCACGTGGGAAAGCCCTTTGGGAAAGCCTCGTGGGAAAGCCTCATGGGAAAGTCTAGAGGGAAAGCCACAGATCCCTTGATCCACGAAAAGGTAAGCGTGACACTGCTGCTACAGCTCGGGAAGAAAGTGCACGTGCATTCCCCCACTCGAGACGAGGACTTACGCCTCTGGGGAGACTCCAGAAGTCCCCGAAGATCCATGTCGGCACTGGAGAGGAATCCTCAGGTTCCGGCACTGACTCCACACAAGGTCTTAGGCCCCGGCACCGACGGGAGAGGAATCCCGAGAGGCCCCGAGCAACTCCATGGGGACTGGCCTTTACCTGACGCCACCAGAGAGGGTCCCTGACGTCCCAGTCGTAAGTCGAGAGCACCTGCCGCAACTCGAGAAAATCCAGGAGGTTCTCCCCTCCAGGCGACATGAGGCCCATTTCCGCTGAGGTATCTCGAGGCTAATCACACCTTACCTCTGGAACTTCCAAAGGGTCCTTCACACCCTAGCTGCAGCTCAAGAAGTTCCCCGACATACCCGTCTCCACTCGAGAGGAAGCAGGAAAGTCCCGCCCACATCAAGAGGAGCCACGTTTCCGCCTCCTAGCTCGAGAGGTTTGATCCTTTCCCTGCGTGGTGGGGAAAGAATTCGCGGCGTTCCCGTCGCATCTCAAAAGGAGGCGCTCTCCAGAGGAAAAGTGAGAGGAACTCCAGGTTCGTGCCACCATTGCCAGAGTCCCCCAGATATCTCAGTCCATTCCAGGGAAACCTGTTTTCCCTGCATGCCTCGACTTTCAAGCCCAGGATCGACTCACACCACTGTGGCATGTGGGACAGCCATGTGGGAAAGCCTCGTGGGAAAGCCTCGGGGAAAAGCCTCTTGGGAAAGCCTCGTGGGAAAGCCTCGAGGGAAAGCTACAGATCCCCTGATCCACGCGAATGGAAGCGCGACACTGCTGCTACAGATCGAGAGGAAAGCGCACGTGCATGCCCCCACTCGATACGAGGACTGACTCCCCTGGGGAGACTCCAGAAGTACCCGAAGATCCATGTCAGCACTGGTGAGGAATCCTCAGGTTCCGGCACTGACTCCACACAAGGTCTTAGGCCCCGGCATCGACGGGACAGGAATCCCGAGAGGCCCCCAAGCAACTCGCATGGGGACTGGCCTTTCCTGAGGCCACCAGATCGAGTCCCTGAGTTCCCCGTCATAAGTCGAGAGCACCTGCCGCAACTCGAGAAAATCCAGGAGGTTCTCCCCTCCAGGCGAGATGAGGCCCATTTCCGCTGAGGCGTCTCGAGGCTAATCACACTTAACCTCTGGAACTTCCAAAGGGTCCTTCACACCCTTGCTGCAACTCAAGAAGTTCCCCGACATACCCGTCTCCACTCGAGAGGAAGCACGAGAGTCCCGCCCACATCCAGAGGAGCCCCATTTCCGCCTCCTAGCTCGAGGGGAGGGATCCTTTCCCAGCGTGGTCGGGAAAGAATTCCCGGCGTTCCCGTTGCATTTCAAGAGTAGGCGCTTTCCACAGGAAAGGCGAGAGGAACTCCAGGGTCGTACCACCATTCCCAGAGTCACCTGGATGTCTCAGTCCATTCCAGGGAAATCTGTTTTCCCTGCACTGCGTCGACTTTCAAGCCGAGGATCGACTCACAAAACGGTGGCACGTGGGACAGCCCTGTGGGAAAGCCTCGTGGGAAAGCCTCGAGGGAAAGACACAGATCCCTTGATACACGCGAAGGGAAGCACGACACTGCTGCTACAGCTCGGGAGGAAAGTGCACGTGCATGCCCCCACTCGAGAGGAAGACTGACTGCCCTGGGGAGACTCCAGAAGTACCCTAAGATCCATGTCTGCACTGGAGAGGAATCCTCAGGTTCCGGCACTGACTCCACACAAGGTCTTAGGCCCCGATATCGACGGAGAGGAATCCCGAGAGGCCCCCGGGCAACTCGCATGGGGACTGGCCTTTCCTGAGGCCACCAGAGCGGATCCCTGAGGTCCCCGTCGTAAGTCGAGAAGCACCTGCTGCAACTCGAGAAAATCCAGGAGGTTCTCCCCTCCAGGCGAGATGAGGCCCATTTCCGCTGAGGCGTCTCGAGGCTAATCACACTTAACCTCTGGAACTTCCAAAGGTCCTTCACACCCTTGCTGCAACTCAAGAAGTTCCCCGACATACCCGACTCCACTCGAGAGGAAGCACGAGAGTCCCGCCCACATCCAGAGGAGCCCCGTTTCCGCTGCTAGCTCGAGGAGGGATCCTTTCCCTGCGTGTCGGGAAAGATTTTCCGGCCTTTCCG
>NW_017198948.1:0-7510 GCF_001704415.2 Capra hircus | reverse complement strand
TCACGTGGATGCGCCAACTCGAGACGAGGACTGAGTCCCCTGGGTAGGCTCCAAGAAGATCCCAAGATCCATGTCAGCACTGGAGAGTAATCCTCAGGTTCCGACACGATTCCACACATGGTCTTAAGCCCCGGCATCGACGGGAGAGGAATCCCGAGAGGCCCCTGAGCAACTCGCATGGGATTGGCCTTTCCTGAGGCCACCAGAGCAGGTCCCTGAGGTCCCCGTCGTAAGTTGAGAGCACCTGCCACAACTCGAGAAAATCCAGGAGGTTCTCCCCTCCAGGGGAGATGAGGCCCATTTCCGCTGAGGCGTCTAGAGGCTAATCACACCTAACTTCTGGAACTTCCAAAGGTCCTTCACACCCTTGCTACAACTCAAGAAGTTCCCCGGCATACCCGACTCCACTCAGGATGAAGAACGAGAGTCCGCCCACATCCAGAGGAGACCCGTTTCGGCCTCCTTGCTCGAGAGACGGGTTCCTTTCCCTGCGTGGTCGGGGAAAGAATTCTCGGCGTTCCTGTCGCATCTCAAGAGGTGGCACTCTCCACAGGAAAGGCGTGAGGAACTCCAGGGTTGTGCCACCATTCCAGAGTCCTCCAGATATCTCAGTCCATTCCAGGGAAACCTGTTTTCCCTGCACTTTTCGACTTTCAAGCAGAGGATCGACTCACACCACGTTGCCACGTGGGACAGCCCTGTGGGAAAGCCTCGTGGGAAAGCCTCGTGGGAAAGCCTCGAGGGAAAGCCACAGATCCCTTGATCCACGCGAAGGGAAGCGTTACAATGCTGCTACAGCTCGAGAGTAAAGCGCACGTGTATGCCCCCACTCGAGACGAGGACTGACTCCACTGGGAGAGTCCAGAAGTTCCCCAAGATCCTTTTCAGCACTGGAGAGGAATCCTCAGGTTACGGAACCGACTCCAACACAATGTCTTAGGCCCCGGCATCGACAGGAGAGGGATCCCGAGAGGTCCCGAGCAACTCCCATGGGGGACTGGCATTTTCCAGAGGCCTCCAGAGCGGGTCCCTGAGGACAACGTCTCAAGTCGAGAGCACCTGCCGCAACTCGAGAAAATCCAGGAGGTTCTCCCTCCAGGCGAGATGAGGCCCCATTTCCGCTGAGGCGTCTCGAGGCTAATCACACCTAAACTCTGGAACTTCCAAAGGGTCCTTTCACACCCTTGTTGCAAATCAAGAAGTTCCCCAACATACCTGACTCCACTCGAGAGGAAGCACGAGAGTCCCGCCCACATCCAGAGGAGCCCCGTTTCTGCCTGATAGATCCAGAGGAGGGATCCTTTCCCTGCGTGGTCGGGAAAGAATTCCCGGCGTTCCCGGCGCATTTCAAGAGGAGGCGCTCTCCACAGGAAAGGCGAGAGGAACTCCAGGGTCGTGCCACCATTCCAGAATCCCCCACATGTCTCAGTCCATTCCAGGGAAACCTGTTTTCCCTGCACTGCCTCGACTTTCAAGCCGAGGATCGACTCAAACCACGGTGGCACGTGGGACAGCCCTGTGGGAAAGCCTCGTGGGAAAGCCTCGTAGGAAAGCCTCGAGGGAAAGCCACAGATCCCTTGATCCACACGAAGGGAAGCGCGACACAGCTGCTCCAGCTCGGGAGGAAATCGCACGAGCATGCCCCCACTCGAGACGAGGACTGACTTCCCTGGGGAGACTCCAGAAGTACCCCAAGATCCATGTCAGGGCTGGAGAGGAATCCTCAGGATCCGGCATCGACTACACACAAGGTCTTAGGCCCCGGCATCGACGGGAGAGGAATCCCGAGAGGCCCCCGAGCAATTCGCATGGGGACTGGCATTTCCTGAGGCCACCAGGGCGGTCCCTGAGGTCCCCGTCTTAAGTCCACAGTACTGCCGCAACTCGAGAAAATCCAGGAGGTTCTCCCCTTCAGGCGAGATGAGGCCCATTTCCCCTGAGGCGTCTCGATGCTAATCACACCTAACCTCTGGAACTTCCAAAGGGTCCTTAACACCCTTGCTGCAACACAAGAAGTTCCTCGACATACCCGTTTCCAATCGAGAGGAACACCGAGAGTCCCACCCACATCCAGAGGAGCCCCGTTTCCGCTTCATAGTTCCAGAGGAGGGATTCATTTCCTGTGTGGTCGAGAAAGAATTCCCGGCGATCCCGTCGCATCTCAAGTGGAGGCGCTCACCACAGAAAGGCGAGAGGAACTCCTGGGTCGTGCCACTATTCCCAGAGTCCCCCAGATGCTCAGTCCATAACAGGGAAACCAGTTTTCCCAGCACTGCCTCGACATTCAAGCCGAGGATCGACTCACACCACGGTGGTACGTGGGACAGCCCTGTGGGAAAGCCTCGTGGGAAAGCCACAGATCCCTTGAACCACGCGAAGGGAAGCGATGGACACTGCTGCTACAGCTCGGCGGAGGAAAGCGCACGTGCCTGCCCCCACTCGAGACGAGGACTGGACTTCCCTGGGGAGACTCCAGAAAGTACTTCAAGATCCATGTCAGCACTGCGAAGAGGAATCCTCACGTTCCGGCAACGACTCCACAAAAGGTCTTAGGCCCCCTTCATCGACGGGAGAGGAATCCCGCGAGAGGCTCCCCGGAGCAACTCGCATGGGGGAATGGCCTTTCCTGAGGCCACCAGAGCTGGTCCCTGAGGTCCCCCGGTCGTAATTCGAGAGCACCTGCGCAACTCGAGAAAATCCAGGAGGTTCTCCCCTCCAGGTGTGATGAGGCCCATTTCTGCTGAGGCGTCTCGAGGCTAATCACACCTAACCTCTGGAATTCCAAAGGTTCTTTCACACCCTTGCTGCAACTCAAGAAGTTCCCCGACATACCGGTCTCCACTCAAGAGGAAGCACGAGCAGTACCGTAAACATCCAGAGGGTCCCCGTTTCCGCCTCATAGCTTGAGAGGAGGGATCCTTTTCCCTGCGTGTTCGGGGAAAGAATTCCCGGGCGTTCTCCTCGCATCTCAAGAGGGAGGTGGGCTCCACAGGAAAGGCGGGGCGGAAACTCCAGGGTGTGCCACCAATCTGATCGTCCCCCGAGAGGTCTCAGTCCATTCCAGGGAAACCTGTATTCCCTGCACTGCCTCGAGTTTCAAGCCGAGGATCGACTCACACCACGTTGGCACACGTGGACCAGCCCTGTGGGAAAGCCTCGTGGGAGAAGCCTTGTGGAAAAGACTCGAGGAAAAGCCACTGATTCCTTGATCCACTCGACGGGGAAACATGACACTGCTGCCCCATCTCGGGAGGAAAGCGCACTTGCATGCCCCCAAACGAGACGAGGACTGACTCCCCTAGGGAGACTCCAAAAGTACCCCAAAATCCATGTCAGCACTGGAGAGGAATGCTCAGGTTCTGGCACCGACTCTACACAAGGTCTTAGGCCCCGGCATCGACGGGAGAGGGAGGCCCTAGAGGCCCCCGAATTACTCGCATGGGGACTGGCCTTTCCTGAGGGCCACCAGAGCGGGTCCCTGATGTCCCCGTCGTAAGTCGAGAGCACCTGTCGGCAACTCCGAGAAAATGCCAAGAGAGTTCGCCCCTCCAGGCGAGATTGAGGCCCCATTTCCGCTGAGGCGCCACGAGGCCTAATCACACCTAACCTCTGGAACTTCCAAAGGGTCCTTCACACCCTTGCTGTAACTCCAACAAGTTCCCCGATATACCCGTCTCCACTCGAGAGGAAGTATGAGAGTCCCGCCCACATCCAGAGGAGCCCGTTTCCGCCTCCTAGCTCGAGAGGAGGGATCCTTTCCCTGCGTGGTCGGGAAAGAATTCCCGGCGTTCCCGTCGCATCTCAAGAGGAGGCGCTCTCCACAGGATAGGCGAGAGGAACTCCAGGGTCGTGCCACCATTCCCAGAGTCCCCCAGATGTCTCAGTCCATTCCAGGGATACTGTTTTCCCTGCACTGTCTCGACTTTCAAGCCGAGGGTCCGATTCACAGCACGGGTGGCACGTGGGACAGCCTTGTCGGGAAAGCCTCATGGGAAAGCCGGGTGGGAAAGCCTCTAGGGAAAGCAACAGATCTCTTGATCCACGCGAAGGGAAGCGTGACACTGCTGCTACAGCTCGGGAGGAAAGCGCACGTCCCTGCCCCCACTCGAGACGAGGACTGGACTCCCCTGGGGAGACTCCAGAAGTAACCCAGGATCCATGTCTGCACTGGAGAGGAATGCTCAGGTTCCGGCACCGACTCCATACAAAGATCTTAGGCCCTGGCATCGACAGGAGAGGAATCCCGAGAGGCCCCCAGGCAACTCGCATGGGGACTGGCCCTTTCCTGGAGGTCACCAGAGCGGGTCCCTGAGGTCCTCGTCGTAAGTCGAGAGCACCTGCTGCAACTCGAGAAAATCCAGGAGGTTCTCCCTCCCAGGCGAGAAGAGGCCCATTTCCGCTGAGGCGTCTCGAGGCTAATCACACCTAACCTCTGGAGCTTCCAAAAGGTCCTTCGCACCCTTGCTGCAACTCAGGAAGTTTCCCCGGACATACCCGTCTCCACTCGAGAGGAAGGAGGAGAGTTCTGCCCACATCCAGAGGAGCCCCGTTTCCGCCTCCTAGCTCGAGAGGAGGGATCCTTTCCTGCGTGTACGGGAAAGAATTCCCGGCGTTCCCGTCGCATCACAAGAGGAGACGCTCTCCACCAGGAAAGGCGAGAGGAACTCCAGGGTCGTGACACCATTCCCAGAGTCCCCCAGATGTCTCAGTCCATTCCAGGGAAACCTGTTTTCCCTGCACTGCCTCGACTTTAAAGCCGAGGATAGACTCACACCACGGTGGCATCGTGGGACAGCCCTGTGAGAAAGCCTCGTGGGAAAGCCTCGTGGGAAAGCCTCAAGGGAAAGCCACAGATCTCTTGATCCACGCGAAGGGAAGCGTGACACTTGCTGCTACAACCTGGGAGGAAAGCGCACGTGCATGCCCCGCTCGAGACGAGGACTGACTCCCCTGGGGAAACTCCAGAAGTACCCCAGGATCCATGTCTGCACTGGAGAGGAATGCTCAGGTTCCGGCACGGACTCCATACAAGATCTTAGGCCCTGGCATCGACGAGAGAGGAATCCCAAGAGGCCCCCAATCAACTCGCATGTGGACTGGCCTTTCCTGAGGCCACCAGAGCGGGTGCCTGAGGTCCCCGTCGTAAGTCGAGAGCGCCTGCCACAACTCGAGAAAATTCAGGAAGTACTCCCCTCCAGGCGAGATGAGGCCCATTTCCCAGAGGCGTCTCGAGGCTAATCACACCTAACCTATGGAACTTCCAAAGGGTCCTTCACACCCTTGCTGCAACTCAAGAAGTTCCCTGACATACCCGTCTCCACTCGAGAGGAAGCACGAGATTCCCGCCCACATCTAGAGGAGCCCCGTTTCCGCCTCCTAGCTCGAGAGGAGGGATCCTTTCCCTGTGTTCTCGGGAAAGAATTCCCGGCGTTCCCGTCGCATCTCAAGAGGAGGCCATCTCCACAGGAAAGGCGAGCGGAACTCCAGGGTGTGCCACCAATCTGATAGCCCCAAGAGGTCTCAGTCCATTCCAGGGAAACCTGTATTCCCTGCACTGCCTCGAATTTCAAGCGAGGATCGACTCACACCACGTTGGCACGTGGACAGCCCTGTGGAAAAGCCTCGTGGGAAAGCCTTGTGGAAAAGACTCGAGGAAAAAGCCACTGATTCCTTGATCACTCGACGGGAAACATGACACTGCTGCCCCATCTCGGGAGGAAAGCGCACTTGCATGCCCCCAAACGAGACGAGGACTGACTCCCCTAGGGAGACTCCAAAAGTACCCAAAATCCATGTCAGCACTGGAGAGGAATCCTCAGGTTCCGGCACCGACTCCACAAGGTCTTAGGACACGGCATCGACAGCGAGAGGAATCCCGAGAGGCCCCCGAGCAACTCGCATGGGGAATGGCCTCTTTCCTGAGGCCACCAGAGCATGTCCCTGAGGTCCCCGTCGTAAGTGGAGAGAAACTGCTGCAACTCGAGAAAATCCAGAAGTTTCTCCCCTCCAGGCGAGATGAGGCCCATTTCCAATGAGGCCTCTCGAGGCTAATCACACCTAACCTCTGGAACTTCCAAAGGGTACATCACTCACTTGTTGAAACTCAAGAAGTTCCCCGACATAACCGTCTCCACTTGAGAGAAAGCTCGAGCCTCCCGCGACATCCAGAGGAGCCCCGTTTCCGCCTCCTAGCTCGAGAGGAGGGATCCTTTCTCTGCGTGTTCGGGAAAGAATTCCCGGTGTTTTCCGTCGCATCTCAAGAGGAGGCGCTCTCCACAGGAAAGGCGAGAGGAACTCCAGGGTCGAGCCACCATACCCAGAGTCCCCCAGATGTCTCAGTCCATTCCAGGGAAACCAGTTTTCCCTGCACTGCCTCGACTTTCAAGCCGAGGATCGACTCACACCACGGTGGCACGTGGGACAGCCCTGTGGAAAGCCTCGTGGGAAAGCCTCCTGCAAAAACCTCGATGAAAGCCACAGATTTCTTCATCCACGCGAAGGGAAGCATGACACTGCTGCTACAGCTCGGGAGGAAAGTGCACGTGCATGACCTAAGTCGAGACGAGGACTGAATCCCCGGTGGAGACTCCAGAAGTACCACAAGATCCATGTCAGCACTGGAGAGGAATCCTCAGGTTCCGGCACCGTCTCCACACAACGTCTTAGGCCCCCGGCATCGACGGGAGAGGAATCCCGAAGGCCCGCTAGCAACTCGCATGGGACTGGCCTTTCCTGAGGCCACCAGAGCAGGTCCCTGAGGTCCTCGTCTTAAGTCGAGAGCACCTGTGGCAACTCTAGAAAATCCAGGAGGTTCTCCCCTCCAGGCGAGATGAAGCCCATTTCCGCGGAGGCGTCTCGAGGCTAATCAACCTGGCCTCTGGAACTTCCAAAGGGTCCTTCACACCCTTGCTGCAACTCAAGAAGTTCCCCGACGTACCCCTCTCCACTCGAGAGGAAGCACGAGAGTCCCGCCCACATCCAGAGGAGACCCGTTTCTGCCTCATAGCTCAAGAGGAGGATCCTTTCCCTGCGTGGTCGGGAAAGAATTCCCCGTGTTCCCGTTGCATCTCAAGAGGAGTCGCTCTCCACAGGAAAAGGCGAGAGGAACTCCAGGGTCGTGCCACCATTCCCTGAGTCCCCCAGATATCTCAGTCTATTCCAGGGAAACCTGTTTTCCCTGCACTGCCTCGACTTTCAAGCCGAGGATCGACTCACACCACGGTGGCCACGTGGACAGCCCTGTGGAAAGCCTCTTGGGAAAGCCACAGTAACCTTGATCACGCGAAGGGAAGCGTGACACTGCTGCTACAGCTCGGGAGGAAAGCTCACGTGCATGCCCCCACTCGAGACGAGGACTGACTCCACTGGGGAGACTCCAGGAGTTCACCAAGATACATGTCGGCACTGCAGAGGAATCCTCAGTTTCCAGCACCGACTCCACACAAGGTCTTAGGCCCCGGCATTAACGGGAGAGGAATCCCAAGAGGCCCCCGGGCAACTCGCATGGGAC
>NW_017198947.1:0-7510 GCF_001704415.2 Capra hircus | reverse complement strand
ACAGGCGCCCTGTGGCCCCTAGGTCCTGGATGCAGTTTCACACATAGAATGTTCCCCATAGGAGCAAGAATTTTAGGAGCCAAGAATTTTCCTGACAGACCTAGGCTCACTAGAGCTCTCCTACAGAGCAAAGGGGATGGGACAGATGTGTGGCTGTGGCTCTGCCTTTCCCTGGGAGTGTGGAGCCGCTCCCTATGGCCCGGGCTCCAGGGGAAATTGCCCCTGAATAATGACCTCCAAGAAGCGCTTTTCCAACTGGCTGAGACGTGGAGTTCTCAGGATGCAGGGAAAGCGAGTGTCCTTCGGGGAAGCAAAGGCAGTCACCTGTTATCATAACTTACTAGAATAGTAGGTACCTTCTCCGGTTGGGCAGAGGCCTTCCCTACCTGATCTGAAAAAGAAAACGAAGTAGCTCGCTGATTTGAGAAATAATTCCCAGACTTGGGTTTCCAACCAGTATAGAATCCGACAATGGCCCTGTCTTTGCAGCCGCGTTAATTAACAGGTATGTGAAGCTCTAAATATCAGTGGAAATTACATACAGCATATAGGCCCCAGTGTTCTGGAATGGTGGAAAGAAACAACCAAACTCTTGAAGAGACACTTTCAAAATGGATCATAGAGACTGACTGTACATGGATGGGCTTGCTTCCGGCAGACTTACTCATATTACGGGTAACTGCACGTTCCCATAGTTGTTGTCCTTATGAAATTTTCTATGGGAGACCCCCTCCCACAGTGAGGCAGGTGTTAGCAGATTTGCCACAAGTAAGGGGTGGGATTTCACAGCAGATGGAACAATTAGGTAAGGTAATAAATCAGGTAACTAA
This sequence comes from Capra hircus, assembly GCF_001704415.2. NCBI lineage: Eukaryota > Metazoa > Chordata > Mammalia > Artiodactyla > Bovidae > Capra > Capra hircus. The sequence continues at coordinate 6,680 of NW_017198947.1, read as the reverse complement.
GTTTGTATAAAAAAAGAATATCATTCCCCCTTGAGGAACAGATTCATGAATTTGTGCTCAGTGATCAGGTGTGGCTCAATGACTGGAAACACAATTCCTTGGCCTGACATCGGAAAGGTCCTTATACTGTTGTTTTAGCCACAATTCTGAAAGAGATGGGAATACCAGACCACCTAACCTGCCTCTTGAGAAATCTGGATGAAGGTCAGGAAGCAACAGTTAGAGTAGGACATGGAACAACAGACTGGTTCCAAAAAGGAAAAGGAGTATGCAAAGGCTGTATATTGTCACCCTGTTTATTTAACTTCTATGCAGAGTACATCATGAAAAATGCTGGGATGGAAGATACATGAGCTGGAATCAAGATTGCCGGTAGAAATATCAATAAACTAGATATGCAGATGACACCACCATTATGGCTGAATGTGAAGAGGAACGGGTATGTCGGGGAACTTCTTGAGTTGCAGCAAGGGTGTGAAGGACCCTTTGGAAGTTCCAGAGGTTAGGTGTGGTTAGTCTCGAGATGCCTCAGCAGAAATGGGCCTCATGTCGCCTGGAATGGAGAGGCTCCTGGATATTCCCGAGTTTCAGCAGGTGCTCTCGAGTTACGACGGGGACTTCAGGGACCCGCTCTGGCGGCCGCAGGAAACGCCAGTCATCATGCGTGTTGCTAGGGGCCTCTCGTGATTCCTCTCCCGTCGATGCCGGGGCCTAAGACCTTGTGTGGAGTCGGGGCCGGAAGCTGAGGATTCCTCTCCAGTGCTGACATGGATTTTGTGGTACTTCTCGAGTCTCCACAAGGGAGTCAGGCCTCGTCTCGAGTGGGGGCATGAGCGTGCCCTTTCCTCCCATGCTGTAGCAGCAGTGTCACGCTTCCCCATGCCTGGACCAAGGGATCTGTGGCTTTCCCTCGAGTCTTTCCCACTAGGCTTTCCCACAGGGCTGTCCCACGTGTGACGGTGGTGTGAGTCGATCCTCGGCATGAAGGCCAAGGCAGTGCAGGGAAAACAGGTTCCTGTGGAATGGACTGAGACATCTGGGTGAGTCTCGGAATGGTGGCACGACCCTGCAGTTCCTCTCCCCTTTCCTTTGGAGAGCGCCTCCTCTTGAGATGCGATGGGAATGCCGGGAATTCTTTCCCGACCAATCAGGGAAAGGATCGCTCATCTCGAGCTACGAGCCAGAAACGGAGCTCCTCTGGATGTGGCCGGGACACTCGTGCTTCCTCTTGAGTGGAGACGGGTATGTCGGGGAACTTCTTGAGTTGCAGCATGACTGTGAAAGACTCTTTGGAAGTTCCAGAGGTCACGTGTGATTAGCCTCGAGACACCTCAGGGGAAACGGGCCTCATCTCGCCTGGAGGGGAGAACCGCCTGGATTTTACCGAGTTGCGGCAGGTGCTCTCGACTTACGACGGGGACCTCAGGGACCCGCTCTGGTGACCTCAGGAAAGGCCAGTCCCCATGCGAGTTGCTAGAGGGCCTGTCGCTATTCCACTCCCGTCGATGCCAGGGCCTAAGACCTTGTGTGGAGTCGGGGCCGGAATCTGAGGATTCCTCTCCAAGGCTGACATGCATGTTGGGGTACTTCTGGAGATTCCCAAGGGGAGTCAGTCCTCGTCTCGAGTGGGGCATGCACGTGCGCTTTCCTCCCGTGCTGTAGCAGCAGTGTCACGCTTCCCTTCGCGTGGATCAAGGGATCTGTGGCTTTCCCTCAAGGCTTTCCCACGAGGCTTTCCCACAGGGCCCTCCCACGTGCCACCGTGGTGTGAGTCGATCCTCGGCGTGAAAGTCGAAGCAGTGCAGGGAAAACAGGATCCTCTGGAATGGACTGAGATATCTGGGGGACTCTTGGAATGGTGGCACGACCCATGAGTTCTTCTCGCCTTTCCTGTGCAGTGGGCCTCCTCTTGAGAAGCGTCGGAAACGTCGGGAATTCTATCCCGAGGAAGCAGGGAAGGATCCCTCATCTTTAGCTTGGAGGCGGAAACGGAGCTCCTCTGGATGTGGCCGGGACCTTCGTGCTTCCTCTGGAGTGGAGACGGGTGTGTCGGGGAACTTCTTGAGTGCAGCTAAGGTGTGAAGGAACCTTTGGAAGTTCCAGAGGTTAGGTGTGATTAGCCTCGAGACGCCTCAGCGGAAATGGGCCTCATCTCGCCTGGAGGGGAGAACCTCCTGGATTTTCTCGAGTGTGGCAGGTGCTCTAGAATTACGACGGGGACCTCAGGGACCCTCTCCGGTGTCCTGAGGAAAGGCCAGTCTCCATGCGAGTTGTTCGATGGCCTCTCGGGATTCCTCTCCCGTTGATGCCGGGGTCTGAGACCTTGTACGGAGTCGGTGCCGGAACCTGAGGATTCCTCTCCAGTGCTGACATGGATCTTGGGTACTACTGGAGTCTCCCGAGGGGAGTCAGTCCTCGTCTCGAGTGGGGGCATGCACGTGCGCTTTCCTCCCGAGCTGTAGCAGCAGTGTCACGCTTCCCTTCGCGTGAATCAAGGGATCTGTGGCTTTCCCTCGAGGCTTTCCCACGAGGCTTTCCCACAGGGCTGTCCCACGTACCACCATGGTGTGAGTTGATCCTCGGCTTGAAAGTCGAGGCAGTGCAGGGAAAACAGGATTTCCTGGAATTGACTGAGACATCTGGGGGACTCTGGGAATGGTGGCATGACAGGGAGTTCCTCTCGCCTTTCCTGTGGAGAGTGACTCCCGAGAATTCTTTCGCTATCACGCTGGGAAAGGATCCCTCCTCTCGAGCTATGAGACGGAAACGGGGCTCCTCTGGATGTGGGCGGGACTCTCGTGCCTCCTTTCGAGTGGAGACGGGTATGGGGGAACTTCTTGAGTTGAGGGTGTGAAGGACCCTTTGGAAATTCCAGAGCTTAGGTGTGATTAGCCTCGAGACGCCCCAGCGGAAATGGGCCCATCTCTCCTGGGGGACAACCACCTGGATTTTCTCAAGTTGCGGCAGGTGCTCTCGACCTATGACGGGGACCTCAGGGAACCGCTCTGTTGGCCTGAGGAAATGCCAGTCCCCATGCGAGTTGCACGGTGGCCTCTCAGGATTCCTCTCCCGTCGATGCCGGGGCCTAAGACCTTGTTTGGAGTCGGTGCCAGAACCAGAGGATTCCTCTCCAGTGCTGACATGGATCTTGGGGTACTTCTGGAGTCTCCCCAGGGGAGTCAGTCCTCGTCTCGAGTGGGGCATGCACGTGTGCTTTCCTCCCGAGCTGTAGCAGCAGTGTCACGCTTCCCTTCGCCTGGATCAAGGGATCTATGGCTTTCCCTCGAGGCTTTCCCACGAGACTTTCCCACGAGGCTTTCCCACAGGGCTGTCCCACGTGCCACCGTGGTGAAAGTCGACCCTGGGCTTGAAAGTCGAGGCAGTGCAGGGAAAACAGTTTTCCCTGGAATGGACTGAGACATCTGGGGGACTCTGGGAATGGTGTCACGACCCTGGACTTCCTCTCGCCTTTCCTGTGGAGAGCACCCTCTTGAGATGCAACGGGAACGCCGGAAATTCTTTCCCCACCACGCAGGGAAAGGATCCCTCCTCTCGAGCTAGGAGGCGGAAACGGGGCTCCTCTGGATGTGGGCGGGACTCTCGTACTTCCTCTCGAGTGTCGACGGGTATGTCGGGGAACTGCTTGAGTTGCAGCAAGGGTGTGAAGGACGCTTTGCAAGTTCCAGAGGTTAGGTGTGATTAGCGTCGAGATGCCTCAGTGGAAATGGGCCTCATCTCGCCTGGAGGGGAGAACCTCCTGAATTTTCTCGAGTTGCGGCAGGTGCTCTCGACTTACGACAGGGACCTCAGGGACCCGCTCTGGTGGCCTCAGGAAAGGCCAGTCCCCATGCAAGTTGCTCGGGGGCCTCTCGGGATTCCTCTCCCGTCGATGCCGGGGCCTAAGACTTTGTGTGGAGTCGGTGCCGGAACCTGAGGATTCCTGACAGTGCTGACATGGATCTTGGGGTACTTCTGAAGTCTCCCCAGGGGAGTCAGTCCTCGTCTCGAGTGGGGGCATGCACGTGCGCTTTCCTCCCGAGCTGTAGCAGCAGTGTCACGCTTCTTGGCGATTGGATCATGGTATCAGTGGCTTTCCCTGAAGGCTTTCCCTCGAGGCTTTTCCACGAGGCTTTCCCACAGGGCTGTCCCACGTGCCACCGTGGTGTGAGTCGATCCTCGGCTTGAAAGTCGAGGCAGTGCAGGGAAAACAAGTTTCCCTGGAATGGACTGAGACATCTGAGGGAATCTGGGAATGGTGGCACGACCCTGGAGTTCCTCTCGCCTTTTCTGTGGAGAGCGCCTACTCTTGAGATGCGACGGGAATGCCGGAAATTCTTTCCCGACCACGCAGGGAAAGGATCCCTTCTTTCGAGCTATGAGGTGGAAACGGGGCTCCTCCTCATGTGGGGAGGACTCTCGTGCTTCCTCTCGAGTGGAGACGGGTATGTTGGGGAACTTCTTGAGTTGCAGCAAGGGTGTGAAGGACCCTTTGGCAGTTCTAGAGGTTAGGTGTGATTAGCCCCGAGATGCCTCAATGGAAATGGGCCTCATCTCGCCTGGAGGGGAGAAACTCCTGGATATTCTCGAGCTGCGGCAGGTGCTCTCGACTTACGATGGGGACCTCAGGGACCCGCTCTGGTGGCCTCAGGAAATTCCAGTCCCCATGCGAGTTCCTCGGGGCCCTCTCCGGATTCCTCTCCCGTCGATGCCGGGGCCTCAGACCTTACGTAGAGTCGGTGCTGTAACCTGAGGATTCCTCTCCAGTGCTGACATGGATCTTGGTGTACTGCTGGAGTCTCCCCAGGGGAGTCAGTCCTCGTCTCGGTTGAGGGCATGCACGTGCGCTTTCCTCCCCAGCTGTAGCAGCAGTGTCGCGCTTCCCTTCGCGTGGATCAAGGATCTGTGGCTTTCCCTCGAGGCTTTCCCACGAGGCTTTCCCACGAGGCTTTGCCACAGGGCTGTCCCACGTGCCACAGTGGTGTGAGTCGATCCTCGGCTTGAAAGTCGAGTCAGTGCGGGGAAACAGGTTTCCCTGGAATGGACTGAGACATCTGGGGGCTCGGAGAATGGTGGCATGTCCGTGGAGTTCCGCTCGCCTTTCCTGTGGAGAGCGCCTCCTCTTGAGATGCGACGGGAACGCCGGGAATTCTTTCCCGACCTCGCAGGGAAAGGATCCCTCCTCTCGAGCTATGAGGCGGAAACGGGGCTCCTCTGGATGTGGGCGGAACTATCGTGCTTCCTCTTGAGTGGAGACGGGTATGTCGGGGAACTTCTTGATTTGCAGCAAGGGTGTGAAGGACCCTTTGGAAGTTCCAGAGTTTAAGTGTGCTTAGCCTTGAGATGTGTCAGCGGAAATAGGCTTCATTTTGCCTGGAGGGGAGAACATCCTTGATTTTCTCCAGTTGCGGCAGGTGCTCTCGACTTACGACGGGGACCGCAGGGACCCGCTCTGGTGGCCTCAGGAAAGGCCAGTCAAGATCCAAGACAGCACTGGAGAGGGAGAGACATCACGAGAGGCTCCCAAGCAACTCGCATGGGGACTGGCCTTTCCTGAGGCCACCAAAGCGGGTCCCTGAGGTCCCTGTCGTAAGTCGAGAGCACCTGGCGCAACTCGAGAAAATCCAGGAGGTTCTCCCCTCCAGGCGAGATGAGGCCCATTTCTGCTGATGCGTCTCGAGGCTAATCACATCTAACAACTGGAACTTCCAAAGGGTCCTTCACACCCTTGCTGCAACTCAAGAAGTTCCCCGACATACCCGTCTCCACTCGAGGGGAATCACGAGAGTCCCGCCCACATCCAGAGGAGCCCGTTTCCGCCTCCTAGCTCGAGAGAGGGGATCCTTTCCTGTGTGGTCGGAAAGAATTCCCGGCGTTCCTGTGGCATCTCAAGAGGAGGCGCTCTCCACAGGAAAGGCGAGAGGAACTCCAGGGTCGTGCCACCATTCCCAGAGTCCCCCAGATGTCTCAGTCCATTCCAGGGAAACCTGTTTTCCCTGCACTGCCTCGACTTTCAAGCCGAGGATCGACTCACACCACGGTGGCACGTGGGACAGCCCTGTGGGAAAGCCTCGTGGAAATCCTCGTGGGAAAGCCTCGAGGGAAAGCCACAGATCCCTTGATCCACGCGAAGGGAAGCGTGACACTGCTGCTAAAGCTGGGAGGAAAGCACACGTGCATGCCCCCACTCGAGACGAGGACTGACTCCCTGGGGAGACTCCAGAAGTACCCCAAGATCCATGTCAGCACTGGAGAGGAATCCTCAGTTTCGGCACCGACTCCACACAAGGTCTTAGGCCCGGCATCGACGGGAGAGGAATCCGAGAGGCCCCCGAGCAACTCGCATGGGGACTGGCCTTTCCTGAGGCCACCAGAGCGGGTCCCTGAGGTCCCCGTCGTAAGTCGAGAGCACCTGCCGCAACTCGAGAAAATCCAGGAGGTTCTCCCCTCCAGGCGAGATGAGGCCCATTTCCTCTGAGGCGTCTCGAGGCTAATCACACCTAAACTCTGGAACTTCCAAAGGGTCCTTCACACCCTTGCTGCAACTCAAGAAGTTCCCCGACATACCCGTCTCCACTCGAGAGGAAGCACGAGAGTCCCGCCCACATCCAGAGGAGCCCGTTTCCGCCTCCTAGCTCGAGAGGAGGGATCCTTTCCCTGAAGGGTGCAGGAAAGAATTCCCG
>NW_017198946.1:0-7510 GCF_001704415.2 Capra hircus | reverse complement strand
CGCGTGGATCAAGGAATCTGTGGCTTTCCCTCGAGGTTTTCCACGGGCGAGGCTTTCCACGAGGCTTTCCCAGAGGTTTCCACAGGGCTGACCCACGTGTCACGCGTCGTGTGAGTCGATCCTCGGCTTGAAAGTCGAGGCAGTGCAGGGAAAACAGGTTTCCCTGGAATGGACTGAGACATCTGGGGGACTCTGGGAATGGTGGCACGACACTGGAGTTCCTCTCGCCTTTCCTGTGGAGATCGCCTCCTCTTGAGATGCGAGGGGAATGCCGGGAATTCTTTCCGCGACCACGCAGTGAAAGGATCCCTCCTCTCGAGCCATGAGGCTGAAACGAGGCTCCTCTGGATGTGGTGGGACTCTCGTGCTTCCTCTCGACTGGAGACAGGTATGTCGGGAACTTCTTAGTTGCAGCTAGGGTTTGAAGGCCCGTTTGTTAGTTCCAGACGCTTGTTGATAAGCCTCGAGACGCCTCATCGGATATGGGCCACATCTCGGCCTGGAGGGAGAACCTCCTGGATTTTCTCGAGTTGCAGCAGGAGCTCTCGACTTACGACTTGGACCTCAGAGACCCGCTCTGTTGGCCTCATGAAAGGCCAGTCCCCATGCAAGTTGCTCGGGGCACTCTCCACAGGAAACGCGAGAGGAAGTCCAGTGTCGTGCCACCATTCCCAGAGTCCCACAGATGTCTCAGTCCATTCCAGGGAAACCTGTTTTCCTTGCACTGCCTTGACTTTCAAGCCTAGGATCGACTCACACCACGGTGGCACGTGGGACAGCCCACTGGGAAGCCTCGTGGGAAAGCCTCGTGGGAAAGCCTCGAGGGAAGCCACAGATTCCTTGATCCACGCGAAGGGAAGCATGACACTGCTAGGGACCACTCCCTGGGGAGTCACTCTGGTGTCCTCAGGAAAGGCCAGTCCCCATGCGAGTTGCTCGGGGGGCCTCTCGGGATTCCTCTCTCGTCGATGCCGGGCCTAAGATCTTGTTTGGATTCGGTGCCGGAACCTGAGGATTTCTGTCCAGTGCTGACATGGATCTTGGGGTACTTCTGGAGTCTCCCCAGGGGAGTCAGTCCTCGTCCCGAGTGGGGGCATGCACGTGCGCTTTCCTCCAGAGCTGTAGCAGCAGAGTCTCGCTTCCCTTCGCGTGGATCAAGGGATCTGTGGCTTTCCCTCGAGACTTTACCACGAGGCTTTCCACGGGGCTTTCCCATAGGGCTGTCCCACGTGCCACCGTGGTGTGAGTCGATGCTCGGCTTGAAATTCGAGGCAGTGCAGGGAAAACACATTTCCCTGGAATGGACTGAGACATCTGTGGACTCAGGTAATGGTGTCACGACCCTGGAGTTCCCTCGTCTTTCCTGTCGAAAGCGCCTCCTCTTGAGATGCGACCGGAACGCCGGGAATTCTTTCCCGAACACGCAGGGAAAGGATCCCTCCTCTCGAGCTAGGAGGCGGGCACGGGGCTCCTCTGGATGTGGCCGGGACTCTCGAGCTTCCTCTCGAGTGGAGACGGGTATGTCGGGGAACTTTTTAGTTGCAGTAAGGATGTGAAGGACCCTTTGTAAGTTCCAGAGTTTAGGTGTGATTGGCCTCGAAACGCCTCAGTGGAAATGGGCCTCATCTCGCCTGGAAGGGAGAACCTCCAGGATTTTCTCGAGTTGGCGATAGGTGCTCTCGACTTAACGACGGGGACCTCAGGTAACCTGCTTCTGGTGGCCTTTGGAAAGTCCAATCCCTATGCGAGTTGCTCGGGGCCTCTCGGGATTCCTCTCCCGTCGATGCCGGGGCCTACGATCTCGTGTGGAGTGGGTGCCGGAACCTGAGGATTCCTCTCCAGTGCTGACATGGATGTTGGGGTACTTCTGGAGTCTCCCCAGGGGAGTCAGTCCTCGTCTCGAGTGGGGGCATGCACGTGCGATTTCCTCCCGAGCTGTAGCAGCATTGTCGCGCTTCCCTTCGGTGGATCAAGGGTTATGTGGCTTTCCCTTGAGGCTTTCACACGAGGCTTTCCACGAGGCTTTCCACAGGGCTGTCCCACGTGCCATCGCGGTGTGAGTCAATCCTCGCTTGAAAGTCGAGGCAGTGCAGGGAAACAGGTTTCCCTGGAATGGCCTGAGACATCTGGGGACTCTGGGAATGGTGGCAAGACCCTGGAGTTCCTCTCGCCATTCCTGTGGTTGCGCCTCCTCTTGAGATGCGAGGGGAACGCCGGGAATTCTTTCCGGATAACGCAGGGAAAGGATCCTTCCTCTCGAGCTATGAGGCTGAAACGGGCTCCTCTGGATGTGGGCAAGAATCTCGTGCTTCCTCTCGAGTGGAGAGGGGTATTTCGGGGAACTTCTTGAGTTACAGCTAGGGTTTTGAAGGCCCGTTTGTTAGTTCCAGACCCTTGTTGATTAGCCTCAAGATGCCTCATCGGATATGGGCCTCATCTCGCCTGGAGGGGAGAACCTCCTGGATTTTCTCGAGTTGCAGCAGGAGCTCTCGACTTACGACTTGGACCTCAGAGACCCGCTCTGGTGGCCTCATGAAAGGCCAGTCCCCATGTAAGTTGCTCGGGGGCTTCTCGGGATTCCTCTCCCGTCGATGCCGGGGCCTAAGACTTTGTGTGGAATCGGTGCCGGAACCTGAGGATTCCTCTCCAGTGCTGCAATGGATCTTGGGGTATTTCTGCAGTCTCCCCAGGGGAGTCAGTCCTCGTCTCGAGTGGGGGCATGCACGTGCGCTTTCCTCCCCAGCTGTAGCAGCACTGTCATGCTTCCCTTCTCGTGGATCAAGGGATCTGTGGCTTTCCCTCGAGGCTTTCCCACGAGGCTTTCCCACGAGGCTTTCCCAGTGGGCTGTCCCACGTGCCACCGTGGTGTGAGTCGATCTTCGGCTTGAAAGTCCAGGAAGTGCCAAGGAAAACAGGTTTCCCTGGAATGGACTGAGACATCTGGGGGACTCTGGGACAGGTGTCACGACACTGGAGTTCCTCTCGTGTTTCCTGTGGAGAGTGCCTCCTCTTGAGACGCGACGAGAACGTCGGGAATTCTTTCCCGACCGCGCAGGGAAAGGATCCCTCCTCTTGACCAAGGAGGCGGAAACGGGCCTCCTCTGGATGTGGGCAGAACTCTCGTGCTTCCTCTCGAGTGGAGACGGGTATATCGGGGAATTTCTTGAGTTGCCGCAAGGGTGTGAAGGACCCTTTGGAAGCTCCAGAGGTTAGGTGTGATTAGCCTCGAGACGCCTCAGCAGAAATGGGCCTCATCTCGCCTGGAGGGGAGAACCTCCTGAATTTTCTCGAGTTGCGGCAGGTGCTCTCGACTTACGACGGGAATCTCAGGGACATGATCTGGTGGCCTCAGGAAAGGCCAGTCCCCATGCGAGTTGCTCGGGGGCCTCTCGGTATTCCTCTCCCATCGATGCCGCGGCATAACCTTGTGTGGAGTCGGTGCCGGAACCTGAGGATTCCTCTCCAGTGTTGACATGGATCTTGGAGGTAGTTCCTGAGTCTCCCCTGTGGAGTCAGTCCCTCGTCTCGAGTGGGGGCATGCACGTGCGCTTTCCTCCCCAGCTGACGGCAGCAGGTGTCACGCTTCCCTTCGCGTGGATCAAGGGATCTGTGGCTTTCCCTCGAGGCTTTCCCACGATGCTTTCCCACGAGGCTTTCCCACAAGGCTGCCCACGTGCCACCGTGGTGTGAGTCGATCCTCGGCTTGAAAGTCGAGGCAGTGCAGGGAAAAACAGGTTTCCCTGGAATGGACTGAGACATCTGGGGGACTCTGGAATGGTGGCACGACCGTGGAGTTCCTCTCGCCTTTCCTGTGGAGAGCGCCTCCTCTTGAGATGCGACGGAAATGCCGGGAATTCTTTCCCGACCACGCAGGGGAAGGATCCTTCCTCTCTAGCTAGGAGGCGGAAACAGGGGCTCCTCTGGATGAGGGCGGGACTCTCGGTGATTCCTCTCGAGTGGAGACGGGTATGTCGGGGAACTTCTTGAGTTGCAGCAAGGGTGTGAAAGACCCTTTGTAAGTTCCAGACGTTAGGTGTGATTAGCCTCGAGATGCCTCAGGGGAAATGGGCCTCATCTCGCCTGGAGGGGAGAACCTCCTGGATTTTTCTCGAGTTGTGGCAGGTGCTCTCGACTTACGACGGGGACCTCAGGGACCCGCTCTGGTGGCCTCAGGAAAGGCCAGTCCCCAAGCGAGTTGCTCGGGGCCTCTCGGGATTCCTCTCCCGTCGATGCCGGGGCCTAAGACTTGTGTGGAGTAGGTGCCGGAACCTGAGGATTCCTCTCCAGTGCTGACATGGATCTTGGGTACGGCTGGAGTCGCCCCAGGGGGAGTCAGTCCTCGTCTCAAGTGGGGGCATGCACGTGCGCTTTCCTCCCGAGATGTAGCAGCAGTGTCATGCTTCCCTTCGCGTGGATCAAGGGATCTGCAACTTTCCCTCGAGGCTTTCCCACGAGGCTTTCCCTCGAGGCTTTCCCACAGGGCTGTCCCACGTGCCACCGTGGTGTGAGTCGATCCTCGGCTTGAAAGTCGAGGCAGTGCAGGGAAAACAGGTTTCCCTGGAATGGACTGAGACATCTGGGGGACTCTGGGAATGGTGGCACGACCCTGGAGTTCCTCTCGCCTTTCCTGTGGAGAGCACCTCCTCTTGAGATGCGACGGGAACGCCGGGATTTCTTTCCCGACCACACAGGGAAAATCCCTGCTCTCGAGCTATGAGGCGGAAACGGGGCTCCTCTGGATGAGGCGGGACTCTCGTGCTTCCTCTCCAGTGGAGACGGGTATGTTGGGGAACTTCTTGAGTTGCAGCAAGGGTGTGAAGGACCCTTTGGAAAGTCAGAGGTTAGGTGTGATTAGCCTCGAGATGCCTCAGCGGAAATGGCCTAATCTCGCCTGGAGGGAGAACCTCCTGGATTTTCTCGAGGTGCGGCAGGTGCTCTCGACTTACGACGGGGACCTCAGGACCCGCTCTGGTGGCCTCAGGAAAGGCCAGTCCCCATGCGAGTTGCTCGGGGGCCTCTCGGCATTCCTCTCCCGTGGATGCCGGGGCCTGAGATCTTATGTGGAGTCGGTGCCGGAAACTGAGGATTCTTCTCCAGTGCTGACATGGATCTTGGGGTACTTCTGGAGTCTCTCCAGGGGAGTCAGTCCTCGCTCGAATGGGTGCATGCACCTGTGCTTTTCCTCCGAGCTGTAGCAGCAGTGTCACGCTTCCCTTCGAGTGGATCAAAGGATCTGTGGCTATCCCTCGAGGCTTTCCCATGAGGCTTTCCCACAAGGCTGTCCCACGTGCCACCGTTCTGTGAATCGACCCTCGGCTTGAAAGTCGAGACAGTGCAGGGAAAACAGTATCCCTGGAATGGACTGAGACATCTGGGGGACTCTGGGAATGGTGTCACGACCCTGGAGTTCCTCTCGCCTTTCCTGTGGAGGGCGCCTCCTCTTGAGATGCGACGGGAACGCCGGGAATTCTTTCCCGAGCAGGGAAAGGATCCTCCTCTCGAGCTAGGAGGCGGAAACGGGGCTCCTCTGGATGTGGGCGGGACTCTCTGCTTCCTCTCGAGTGGAGACGGGTATATCGGGGAACTTGTTGAGTTACAGCAAGGGTGTGAAGGACCCTTTGGAGTTCCAGAGGTTAGGTGTGATTAGCCTCGCGACGCCTCAGCGGAAATGGGCCTCATCTCGCCTGGAGGGGCGAACCTCCTGGATTTTCTCGAGTTGCGGCAGGTGCTCTCGACTTACGACGGGGACCTCAGGGACCCACTCTGGTGGGCTCAGGAAAGGCCATTCCCATGGAGTTGCTCGGGGGCTCTCGGGATTCCTCTCCCGTCGATGCTGCGGCCTAAGATCTTGTGTGGAGTCGGTGCCAGAACCTGAGGATTCCTCTCAGTGCTGACATGGATCTTGGGGTACTTCTGGAGTCTCCCCAGGAGACTCAGTCCTCGTCTCGAGTGGGGGCATGCACGTGCGCTTTTCCTCCCGAGCTGTAGCAGCAGTGTCACGCTTCCCTCGCGTGGATCAAGGGATCTGTGGCTTTCCCTCGAGGCTTTCCCATGAGGCTTTCCCACGAGGCTTTCCCACAGGGCTGCCCCACGTGCCACCGTGGTGTGTGAGTCGATCCTCGGCTTGAAAGTCGAGTAGTGCAGGGAAAACAGGTTTCCCTGGAATGGACTGAGACATCTGGGGGACTCTGGGAATGGTGTCACGACCCTGGAGTTCCTCTCGCCTTTCCTGTGGAGAGCGCCTCCTCTTGAGATGCGACGGGAACGCCGGGAATTCTTTCCCGACCAAGCAGGGAAAGGATCCCTCATCTCAGCTAGGAGGCGGAAACGGGGCTCCTCTGGATGTGGCGGGACTCTCGTGCTTCCTCTCAAGTGGAGACGGGTATGTCGGGAACTTCTTGAGTTGCAGCAAGGGTGTGAAGGACCCTTTGGAAGTTCCAGAGGTTAGGTGTGATTAGCCTCGAGACGCCTCAGCGGAAATGGGCCTCATCTCGCCTGGAGGGGAGAACCTCCTGGATTTTCTCGAGTTGCAGGCAGGTGCTCTCGACTTACGACGGGGACCTCAGGGACCCGCTCTGGTGGCCTCAGGAAAGGCCAGTCCCCATGCGAGTTGCTCGGGGCCTCTCGGGATTCCTCTCCCGTCGATGCCGGGGCCTAAGACTTGTGTGGAGTCGGTGCCGGAACCTGAGGATTCCTCTCCAGTGCTGACATGGATCTTGGGGTACTTCTGGAGTCTCCCCAGGGAGTCAGTCCTCGTCTCGAGTGGGGGCATGCACGTGCGCTTTCCTCCCGAGCTGTAGCAGCAGTGTCACGCTTCCTTCGCGTGGATCAAAGGATCTGTGGCTTTCCCTCGAGGCTTTCCAGAGGCTTTCCCACAGGGCTGTCCCACGTGCCACCGTGGTGTGAGTCGATCTTCGCTTGAAAGTCGAGGCAGTGCAGGGAAAACAGGTTTCCCTGGAATGGACTGAGACATCCTGGGGACTCTGGAATGGTGGAACGACCCTGGAGTTCCTCTCGCCTTTCCTGTGGAGAGCGCCTCCTCTTGAGATGCGACGGGAACGCCGGGAATTTTTCCCGACCACGCAGGGAAAGGATCCTCCTCTCGAGCTAGGAGGCGGAAACGGGGCTCCTCTGGATGTGGGCGGACTCTCGTGCTTCCTCTCGAGTGGAGACGGGTATGTCGGGGAACTTCTTGAGTTGCAGCAAGGGTGTGAAGTCCCTTTGGAAGTCCAGAGGTTAGGTGTGATTAGCCTCGAGATGCCTCAGCGGAAATGGCCTCATCTCGCCTGGAGGGGAGAACCTCCTGGCTCTCGAGTTGGCGCAGGTGCTCTCGACTTACGACGGGGACCTCAGGCACCCGCTCTGGTGGCTCTGGAAAGGCCAGTCCCCATGCGATTTCTTCGGGGTCCTCTCGGGATTCCTCTCCCGTCGATGCCAGGGCCTAAGATCTTGTGTGGAGCCGGTGCCGGAACCTGAGGATTCCTCTCCAGTGCTGACGTGGATCTTGGGG